>NC_137721.1:2733298-2945442 GCF_964034855.1 Anser brachyrhynchus | reverse complement strand
CCACTGGAAGAGGCACGCAAGGCTGTGGTACACCAGAATTACCCTTATCCAAGTGTGGTTTGGGAATTTTGAAAGGGTTGTAATGCTCAGTGTTAGTATTCCATGTCAGACAAGAAACAAAGAACATGGCTCATCATTTCCACAATAACTCCATTGCACTTTGAAATCCTTCAATCATGGGTTCAAAAGGGCACAGTGACTGTTTTATTTCTTCTTAAAAATTTATAAGATATAGCAACAGCCTATGGAAAAGATAATAGCTGTGCAAATACAAGCTACACAAAATTTCAGCAGAATGTGCTAGGCCACCAGCTGCAAGGGCTCAGTGGTGGCTTGTACCCAAGGCTGAAACCTGCAGAGATGTTGTGGAGTTTGAGCACTTTGGGCACTTAATCCCCACTACAGCTCACACCTTTGTCTGCTGGCAGTAGTAATTTATATTCCTTTGCAGGCAAGTGACACCTCTCTTAATGAAAAGGGTCTACAGGTCAGCAGGTTGATGTCTCCAAACATGCAAAAAAAAAAAAAAAAAAGAAAAGAAAAGAAAAAGAGAGAGAAAAAGAACCCTTTAGATGAAATTTAGATGAAAGGCTGGAAAAACTTCCATTTTGGTTTTTAGTTCCTTTGTTTTCCCATGCTTTGCTAAGTACCTGCAAGAACTCTTTCTTTTTCCCATGCTTTTTCTTACAGTATATTTCAGTAATATTTCAGAGCTGCCTATATGCAGCATTTGCACATGCTGTTAAGTGCAGGCAAAAGAAAGGGCCTCCAAAGATGATTCTTTCTGTCTCAGCTCTCCCTCTTTTCTGTATAATTAAGTAATTAGTCATTAGAACAAAAACTATTGCCTGTAAATAAGGAGCAATTTTTGGACTATGAGACCCAAAAGCCATATTTACTCCCGCCTTTTCCAGCTGAGTATTTCAAGGCTAATCAGACAAGTTAATTTTCAGCAGCAGCATGAAATGCCTTACCGTGTCCCACAGCACGAACCAGTGGAAAGAAGTCAAATGGAGTGAGGAAACCTGGTATGTGAGAACTTTTATATAGTATCTAGTCCTCCTCTTGGAAGGAAACAGTGATTGATTTATTTATGTGCCAAACCCAACCACAACTACCCACTTACTTGGCATAATCTTGGGCTTGTCATTTCTGATTGATATCTCCATTCCACCACCTCTTTTGTTTTCAGCTATATTCAAGTCACCGGATGGCTCCACCTACTACAAGTAGAGTGAAGAAACTGGGAAAATCGAACATGTTCTTGGGTTTTTCAGAAAAAAACAAGTGATTTACTTTCACATCCTCCCTACACAGGTTCAACAGTCCTGTAATAGGAAATGAGAGGGGGAAAAAAAAGGAACTTTAGTCTTTATAGGCATAGGAAATCTCTTTCTCATTTGAGAAGATGCTTCTGAACACTCAAACATGACTCCAGCATGTTATTATTTTGTGTTGTAACTGGCAGACTGGTAGGAGTATATTATACGTTTCTAATGACACCCACGGTATAGCCAGGGGCGGTAGGGACACACACTGGACTCCAGCCTCCCCAAATGACAGCGCATACCTTTACAGCCAGAGCCTGAAGTGATGCAAACCTGGGAGGCTCCAGGTGCTCTATAGCCTTGGAAAATTTGACCTACAGAGAAAAAAAGGGGGAAAAAAAACAGCCAAAGGAGCAGTGAAGTGGTATTTGTGCACAATTTCAGGAGTGTCAGAGCACCTGGGTTAGGACTGTGACCTTTTTTTCTTCTACCCCACTGGCTTGCAGAGACACTGACCCATGAGCAGAGGGGCTGGCTGCCCCCTCAGTGGTTATAGACACGAGCCAGCAGCGCTGCAAGAGCACAGCCACCGCATGTTGCCACGTCTCGGGAGCCACGCACAGCCCTGCAGATGCCAGAAGAGCCAGATTTTCCCTCGGGGTAGTGGATTTTCAAAACCTCATCGGTACTTCCCAAGTTTTTGCATAGACAGTACCTGACATAGCCTGGGGTGTTAAGACATGGCCAGCTTACACAATTTTAGTGTTAAAGAAAGTCCAAAAGTTATTTCATCGCTATGTTAACTGGTAGTTATATACACAATGACAAAGATGCTCTGGGCATTGGGTGTTCTGTCATAGGCAGGATGATCGTGACAGAAAAGGAGCAGCTTTGAAACGGGGCAGGACTGTACTGGGAGTTTTATTCTAGCTGGCAGATAAATTATTTATTAAACTTTGCTTAAAACTCTTGGGAGCATATGAGAATAGGAAAAGCCCTTCTTGCAGGGAGAGTATCATATTTTTGCAGGTTGCATGCAGTATTTTGCTGCATTTACTCATGGGTTAAGAGATAAAAGGGGTCACCTTTGTCATTCTCCTGCAGCACTTCATCCCTTAACTGCAAGGGCCACAGCGGACTTCACAGTCGATATCGTTCGCCACTCTCTGGAATTATGACACAAACTGGAATTATGACAAACAGTGAGCTCTTCCAGTAAAACCCTCCAGCAAGCTTTCAAGTACTGGAAGGATCCTTCACTCAGAGCTGACGGGGGCAGCTGTATCTTGTTTTGGTTCAGAGCCACGCTTCTCAATGGAGAGCCACAGGCTGTGCCACCTGGAGTCTCTGCTATGTGCCTCCCTGCTTGCTTTGCCCAGGTGCATTTCCTGCCCTGGAGCAGGGGATCTGCTCAGCCTTATCTCATCTTGGTGCTTGCACCTCTCAGCTGATCTCTGCCAGCAGCACCATCAGCCTCACGGAGCCCCAGCCTGGAAGTCACTCTGCCAAGGAGAAGAAGGCGAGCGACCCTTTCCACAGGGCATAGTGCTCTGCTGAAGGCTCTCACCTGAAAGGAAACTCACGGGACAGCTGGGGGCTTTCACCTGTAAGGGGCCTGAAAAGATGGCCCATGAGAAACCTTTTGGAAGCCTATCAGCTACCCTGAGTTTTCAAAGTCTTGGACAAACCTGTAATTTGGAAAGCTATTCTGGATGAAAACCAAGAACTCTTAACTATTCATATTGCTAGTGTGTTTTCTTTCACTTATCCTGGCAAGGAGACAGACGATAACTGTTGGGGCTGTAGTTGAGGACGGCAGCATCCTGCAACCTTGCTGGGGAAGTACTGGGCATGAGGCATGCAAGGCTGAGGCAGAACACCTGCCTACATCTGCAGCTTTTGCAAGAGGCACTTCCAAAGCAGGTCATCACTGCTGACCAAGAGGAGCCCAGAAGATGTACTGAAGCCACTGTCCCCAGTGTTCCTTGCTCTTTGCTGCTCCTGAGACGTCCTGCACAAGCTCCTCATTTGCATCGAGCTGCTTGCAAGCATGTGGATGAGTATCCCAGTGGGTAGAACCTAATACAGTTAAATAAAAATCACCTCCCCTTCCCACCCAGTCTTCTGCTGAGTTTTTGTGCACTATTTCTTACAGTACAGCTGCTATGTTTACCCCTAGAAACACTCAGCTGGGACCACACCACTGCTAATGTGATGGAGACAGAACGGCAGGTGATATCAAAGCCCCTTTGTGGAGAGGTAAGTAGGGCAGGGAAGATAGAAGTCAAAGGATTCACTGTTTGTCTGAAAACCAAATTAAGGGCTGTGGTTGTACTGTATACTTAGCATATCTAGAACAGCTTGTTTATCTCTGCTATTAAGATCAAGGACAGTCAGGACACAGTAGTAAGAGGTTTAGCGTGTTCTGGCACATAAAAGACGCGTCCTGGGGTTTTAGGTACATGTCCTGGGAAACGAGGCGTAACAAACCTTAGCTTGGTTGCTCTAAATGAGGCTTGTTAGCTCGGTTGGATAGGTCATGGCAACACAGAGCTGCTGACACACTGACAGTTTGTTAAAGGAACAAGCAGTAAAACATTATATTGCCAAACTGTTAAGAGATGGCAAGAAAATCAGAATCTGGCACCACTTTCCTGCATTTCAACATCAAAGTTAAGTGCTCACATTCACTGAAATGAGCTCCACAGTTAGCCTCAGTCCCAGCTGAGCCATCTGAGGTCTGTAATCTGTTATAAAAGTGTTTTGCTTCCAACCAACTGCTCCTTCATGTTACTGAAGATCCCTTTTCCCAGGCCCATAAATAGGAGTCTCAGTACTGAGACTGAGAATCAAAGCAGAATTATGTCCCCATTTTATGCACAGGGGAAAGTAATTTGGGAAAGTCTGAAACCTGGGAGTTAAACCAGAGCTTCAAAACCTCAGTCCAATGCCTCAGCCCCAGACAAAGCCTTCCTTAGTGAAAGAAAATCCCGCTGCAGAGCCAGAGCTCCCCAGCATTTGGATGTCAGGGCTCTTTTCAGGTGATTTAATAGAGACCCTGAAGAACATTGTGTGCACTACAAAGCACAGACTGTAGCTATCAGAGTTGTAGCAGGAGGGTGGAGTATAATTGCCACAAAGGCGCACATTCCCACAGTGCATTTGCTCAGTACCTCCTGATTACATCCTCTGCGTGGGCTATGAGAGGTGTGATCCTCACATCCGTCCTGATTGTAGGAAAGGGCCACACTTCTGCCCGGTGATGGGTAGCAGATGGGCTGGATGCAACCAAGGCACACTGTAGACCGAGACAGTCTGGAGCCCTTGGATTACTTTGTTTAATTCTCTATTCCAGCCATGCTTTTTGCACATTGCAGGGTGGAAGCAGGAGGAAGCAGGTGTAAGAACTGGTCAGATGGAGGAGAATCTTTCCCTCCATATAAACCATCTTTCCCCTAAGCCCTCAGTTTCTCTCTCACTAAGTCAATATGATACAACATTTAATAAAATGGCCTAACATACCAAACATCTGCAATGTCCAGCACCCCCACAACATATATAAGGCACTGTGGGGTCTGTAGGCAGCCCTGTACCAGCATGGTGGACACAGAGCTTGGCATACCCTGTGCAGCTCGCAGGGCTCCAGGAGCTTGGCATCTCCCCTGAGACCACAAATTGCTCAGAGCCTTTTGGACTCGATAGTCCTCAGGAAGAGAAGGGAGTGATCCCCAGCGTTCAGAACAGCTTTCTCTCTCTCCACCAGCTCACTGCTGCCCAAGCAAGACCTGTCCCCACTGCCAGATGGCTTGGCAACTGGCTGACAGCCCCTGTTGGTGCCCAGCACTGATGCGATGTGTTGCTTGGGGTGGCAGCTTTTGCTCTGGTGTCAGCAGCACCCCGGGCCCGAGGACAGGGATCCACCTCTGCTGAGCACGCAGAGATTTTCTTCTTCCTTTTGCTGCCCATTTCCTCACTCTGCATCTCCTCAGACAAGGCACAGCCTGCTGCTCTACCTACTTAATCCTTGGTGTCAGATGGGTGCAGGAGGCGGAAAGGAAGGATTATTTTAAATCTGGAAGTGTTTCTACCTCCACCTCTTGCATTCTGCTTCTGTTTTGGGGATGAGAGCTTTCAAGCCTTTGCCCTCCTTTCTGCCAGCACTTCTCCTAAGACCCTCCACTGAGAAATTGCCCTTTTTGCTTATGATTGTACTTAACCATCCATGATCTTGGCGAGGTCTCTTTCTGCAAGTCCTAATTTAGACACGCAGCATGCTTTATGTTGCTCTGCCAAGGAATGTGAAAACGGTGGTGATAAGGTCAGTATACCCCAAGAAGAACTTTCCCCAACAATTAATATATAATGGCTTTGGCAACTCAACTGTCCAGCCAGGGGTTCCTTTCCTGGTTTCACTTTTGTCTGGCCCCTGCAGTTTGCCACATACATTAAGGCCAGGGCCACACCCTCTTTTCAGTTTTCCTCTTTCCTGCGTCCTGGTTCCTCATTCTTCTGAAGCCCATTGGGAAATGATCAGTGCTACAGCGGGAATTGGGGAGTTACGAAACGGGATGACTTGGGCCTGCCCGACCAGTAGCAGCAGCACCAGCCCAGCACCGCAGCTTTGTGATGGCATGCAGCAACGCTCGTGCTAACATGGCTTGCTCTGACTTTAAATCCCAGCTGTTAGAGTGGCTGTGTCAAAGAAATGTCCTTCAGATCAAAAGGTTTCTGACTGCTGTTTAAAATCTCTCAATGTCTGGTAGTGAGCATGCTTCGACACTGCACTTGGAGTCTGCCGGATACCAAAGAGCTGATCCCCTCAAGTGTTTTTTGGCTGTCCATATATCAAAGTTCTATACTTCACTTTGTACCTATACCAAACTTAGATCATGCAGTAAATGCTTTACCAAACAAAAGAAGGAAACTTTTTTTATTTTTTTGGTTACTTCCTTCTTTCAACCGATGCTTGCTGAATGTGGTAAGAGATGGTAGCATGGGCAAACAAAAGTTTACTTTTAAATAATTAAACATCTAAAAAATCTGAAAAAGTGCAGCATCATTTAGAAAAAATTATACATGAGACTTCACTGTTTGCTCTGGCATATCAAGACAGGCCTCAACCTAGAAAGAAGTCTTACCAAGTAAGATGGCAACAGATAAAGCAAAAAGGAGGTTAAGCCAAAATTGAGCAACAGCCCTGCTACATTAAATATGCAGATCTCTTATCACTCCCACAGTCTCATCACTGAGGGATTTTGTAACAACAGCAAAAGTTGGAGCACAAAGGGGAGCGTGAAGCGAGGCGCGGTGGCACCAGTGGCGGCGGGCACTGTGCCTGCATCGCTGCCCTTCCACTCCCCAGGGCCACAACGCAATGAACTCGGGCACGAGCATCGCGGCTTGTGATGATGAGGGGCATAGTGATGTATCCTACACCAGGGTCTGCCCCACAAGAAAGCACCTGGTTTCTGAAAGCTCATCCTTGCTTTGCTTGCACGTGCACGGCAGCCAGCAGAGCCTGAGCATCAAAATCCTACAAGCATGAGTTACCTTCCTTCTTCCAGCATCAGTCCTTGCCCTGTGTGGTTTCTATAACTCCACTTCCAGTCAAATGAGCCCACTGGACATACTAAATGCTGATCAGAGGTACCCCAAGACCATTCTTGCCTTGTTTGGTTTGGGAAAGACCATTTCCTTTTGTTTCCAGATGGGAAATGAGATACGGATGGGACCACCAGCCCGCACCCACCCCGGAGCCCCGTGGGGTGGCCAAACACAGAGACGTCACCTGTCACGCTGGACTTCCTGCCCCACCGATAAGGGAAAATGTGGCTTGCCAGGCAATTATGGGTCATTCTCACTGGAGGTGACTAACTTGTCCAGCTCAGGACTGTGGCTCAGAGGCATCCACGTTTTTGGAAACGTGGCACGTGACAGGACATTTGTGGGAAGTGTCCAGCATCTGCCTGCTGCCCAGCCTGCTGGCACTGACCACAAGCAATATTTTAACATACTTTAAAGCTTTAATGAAGCTATACCTGGGTTATAGCAGTGCAAGAAGAGACTTCATGCACTGGCAGCTCATTTACACAGCAGGCTCTCCTTATAGGAGGTAATTCTGGTGTTTCCCAGTAAGCCCAAGGAGGTGGTTCTTGTGCTATTAACTCAGCCTTTCAAGATCTTCTGAAGGAGAACAGCATCCAGTAAATGGAACAAGAAACCCATGTATTTCTGTCTTGTTTCACTATCCACAGCACTAAAAAACAGAGAAAATCTTCACTTTATCCTACTTTTCCCCAAGCCTTTAGTCCCCCACGCACAGCACCCCACGGGGCTGGCTCAGAGGATGCTCTGATGGTCTCAGGGCGATGGCCGCTCCCGGAAAGGCCCAGCCGAACCTCTGGCAGCAGGCATTTTTCCCATTCTCTCCTCTCCAACGGGGAGTAGGAGCATTTCTGAGATGCCAGAAGAGCCTGCGTGAAGAACATGTCATTTGTCACCCAGGCATCAGCAGCACTCCAAGTGCGTCACGGCCAACCTCATTTCGGTGTCCAGCAGGGACCCGTGGCGACGATGACTGTGAGCAGGACCAGCTCCTCGGGAAGGCAGTCAGAGCTGCTCATCACCTGACAAGTCCAACTGCATAGCTTCCTATTTTTATGACCCACCCAGCTGTTTAGTTGGTCATCTGCCCAGTTTTTACCTATGACACAGATGCAGCTTCCTTCCCATACTATTCAGCTGGTTTGCGCCAGCCCATTAAAATTACAGTCATCAAAAGGAAAGTCTTAATTGCTCCATTCATTATCATTCGTGGTCATATCCGACAGTTAGCTTATTTGCCTGGGAACTCCCACAGGCTTCACAAGAGATTGTAGGCTGGTCTGATAAGGCGAGGACAGTTGGAATGAGGAATGCAACCAACAGAGGACCTTCTCCAAGGACCCCAGCTCAAGGAACCACTTGGACATTTATTGACCATGGATGGCCCCTGTGCTCTCATTTGGGCGAGTTCAGAACCGACACCAATTTAAAGTTGACAAGTTCAGAACAGGGAGGAGCATAATGGCTTCAAAATAATAAAATATGGAGCATTTCTCCTTTACCCACAGGCAATTCTTAGTTACCGCGTGAGGATGGCAGTAGAGGACAGCAAAACCACAGCTTGTTTTATAGGACAGAACCAAAAGATGTTCTACATGGGGTAGGGACACCTCCAGAAGGTCTCCCTTTATCTCCTGCTTTGGGGTGGGAGGTGACCCCCTGTGCAGCTGTATGGCAATGTATGCAGCCAGCCCCCCCCCCCCCCCCCAGCCTCCTCCTACCTGCACCCACTTAGAAAGCTAAAAGAAGCTTGTGGAAGGGAGGGAGAAATGCTGTCTTTTCAGACTGCAGTAGGCCTTATTTTTTCTTACAGTGATGAAACAACTTGCTGCACAACTGGGTGCAGCACTGGAACTGGATTTTCTCCTTTCAAGGCCCCCAGCTGCCAGTAACATCTCCATGGGATAAGAGTAGGGCTGCGATAAGAAAGGCAAACACGAACTGCTGGTATGAACAACTCCATAAAAATTGCCAGAAATTCAAGTCCAATACCAAGTCCCTCAGGAGACGAAAGGAGCTGGCACATCTGGATCAGGGATCTCACAAGATGTGACTTCCACAGCCATGGGAGATGTGGCATTTGGCCTTCACAGCTGAAACCCTGTATATTTCTTGCAGTCATCTGATCGAAGAGGTTTACCACCTCTTTCCTTTTAGAGCTGACCCATTTCTCCACCGCATCACTTAGTCATGGGCAGGCCAGCACAACCAAGTAGGAGTCTCTAGCATCATATACCTGCTTTTCTACACCACTGCTGCAAGCGTTGCATCACTTTATCGCTGACTTTACAGCCAGGAATTTGTCATCAGTGCAGCAACTTGCAATTTCATCAGCAGGGCACACCATCCCTGCACTGCTTCACCATCCCACACCCACTGCGTTCTCTGCCAAACCCGCCTTACGCAACGGCTCAGCTCCCTCTTCAAAATGGAGAAGGGAAACTGTGGCAGGGCTGTGGGTGAAGTTTTGCCTCTTTTACTAAGAGCCAGCAGGGTCTAGGCCCTGCAGAGGTCCCTGGGGAGCACCAGGGCTCCTGCAGGTGCCGTGCAAGCAGCCCACCCACCCCATCAGCAGCCAGGTTCTGCTCACACATCCACTGGTGACAACAAGCAGTTGCAGCGAGGGGTGGGGACCAAGGAGGGAGCAGGTCCCCGCGGCTCAGCACCCTCACCGCCACAGGATGGGGCTCTAGGACAGCGAGTTAGCACTGAAATAAATTAACGTGCTTGTTAAAAATAATTGTTAATAGCCCAACAGCTTTCCATGAGGAAACTCCTAGCTGCCATGCTGAAGCCACAGCCAAAGCTATAAAACTTGGTTTGTGTTTCTTTCTAGCTGTAATTTCTTCATGTACTTCTGGGCCAGCTCATGCTCTTTGCTGCCAAGATGTGAAAACACTATTCTGAAGAAGCGGGGCCTCTGCAACCCCACAGAGCTCCCACTCCCATGGGAGTGATCAGAGGCCTAGAAGAATCGCATTGGCACGTGAGGAGGCCTCTCTGAAAGTGGTTCTCACCAAGCTTTTATAATTTCTCCCCGAACTACCAAACCCATTGATTATCTTTCAAAGCACAGGAGCCCCACTCAAAAAAGCAAGGGGTCATTTTATTTTATTTTTTAAAAAGCACGTGCACCACAACAGGGTTGAAGCAAAGCTTAGTTTATTCAGCTCCTGGAATACTCTGATTCTCTGACTATTTTTTGCTGTTCAAGCACTTTAAGAGCAAAAAGCACGTTAGGATTTGTTACTGGATTTTCACTCAGCGTCTGATGCAACAAGATTTGGGCCCAGAAAGAAAGCAGTGCCCGATGCTGTGCCCTAAACCTCCCCCCAGCCAGAGCAGCCCCTCGGCCCCCCCAACTCCCCAGGCACCAGCTCAATACCCCCCCGGAGCTGCAACGAGCTGCTAATTGCCCCTGATAAATACCGGGGCAGAAAGGCCGCCCCCCCGCCCCCGACTGCCCTCCTTGGCGGGGGGGGACCTTCGGTGGATCCCTTTGCTGGAGGAAGAAGCCGCCCCGCTAGGACCTCCGCAGGTACCCGGCTCCCACTGCAGCGCATGGGGAGGGGGGGGGGCTCGGGGGGGGGGGCACACTTCGCCGCCAGCTGCGGGAGTCTCGCAGCTTTTGCTTCTCGTCTTTCTCTCGCTGTTTTTTTCCTCTGCTGGCTGCTTCTGTGGGGTCTCCTTCTCCGGTGCCTGGGCTGGGGGGTGGCGGGGGGGGGGGGGGGGGGACTGAGGCTGCCGCTTGCTTTTTGGCCCCTGTGAGGCCACGAAGGCCCCCCCCCAGGTGCCACAGGTCTGCCTCCATCCTTCTGTTGCCTCCCCCTATCCCCAGCAGGGAGGATTTTGGAGCTGGAGCCTCTGCGCCCTGATAAACTGGTGCTGGGGGCAGCTGCACGGAAATACCGCCCCCCGCCCTGGTACAGTGCGGGGGGAAGGAGCCGTTCTGCCTGCTCCGGAGGGAAACAAAGCCCGGCTGCAACTGAGTTTCAAGCAAGCTGGGCTGTTAAAAAGGCGAGCAGGTTGGTAATGCACTGAGGAAAAAAAAAAATCCGCAGCTCCTGAGCCATGCAAGGTTGGCCAGCACAGAGGTGGCTCCAAGGATAACGCAAAAATGTTTGAAAAGTAGTAAGAAACTCTGAATGCATTAGTTGATGCTAAATGCAATGAGACAGCTGAGTTTAATTATGCATTTAGTTGATGCTAAATGCAAGAAACTGGCTGAGTTTGGCCAGGTGGTGGCAATGGGGAGAGCTGATGGGCTGCAGCTGCAGGGCTGGGGCTGGTTTGGGGGGTGTGCAGGGAGCTGCCTGCCTGGGGGTGTATCCCCTCTGCCCCCTCCTGATGCAGTCAGGGCTGGGTGAGGAGCCTGGGGGTCTGCTCTCTTGAGAACAGATGGCTGCTGCTTGCTGGAAGTGGTTTTGGATGATTTACTGGATGTTGGAGGCAGCGCTTTTTATGATATGGAGGTAAAACGACCAAAGTGCTATCCTTTTGAATTGCACAAAAAATGAGGGACTAAAAAGCAAATCCCTAGCTATGAGATACTCTTGGTGGACTTTAGATCTTATTTGGTAGAGGTGATGGCGCTGTTCTGTAAATCACATTTCTCATCCTTCCTTTGCAGCCCTTTTCTTGCTCTTCCTGCTCAGTTTTGAAGTGTAGGTGTGTGGCATGCCAAAGCCAATCAGGAGGGAACAAATTCACCCTGGTGGAGTCAGCTTTTGATTGCAAATAATTGAGGTCCTGCTGACTCCTGTTGAGAACTTGCTGCTTCCTCTGAGAAGTCCCAGAAATGTGAGGCTGAGTTAAAGCTTTGTGTATCAGCAGAGCTGATATTCCCAAAAGCTCTTTCATTTCAAAAGATTCTTTTGATTTTAAAATCTTTAGTTATAGAGCACCTAGGGTGTAATTGTCAAGAGTAACCTTCGTATTAGTTAGTGGAGTTGCTGTTTGCTTTCAGCCCATGAGCATCCGAGGGCAGGGCTGGGTGGCTAATGCAGACCAGGCTGAGCTCCTTGCCCTGTGCCTGGGGCAGGGCGGCCCTGCTGGCGGGCTGTGATGCTTGCTGCGTGGCTCCGACCTAATGTGCCCTGTGACCCTGGGCTGGGCCAGCTTGGCTGTGAGGCGTTTTGGACTTAAGCAGCTTGATGTATCTGTCTGCCTCTAGAAAGTTCTGAAAATTGTGACAGAGGTTCCTGAATGGCAAAGACGCTTTAATGGCTTCCTAATTTCTCCCCCTTTTAAATAAGGAATAATAAAAAACTTGACAGTTGCCGCCCAGCTTGTTGAAAGAGCAGACAGCTGGATTGCACAGAAGCATTAAAATACAAATTGCATGCACTTTCAGTGCAATACCAACCTCCAGAAGTGGTGGAGCTCAGCAGAGCTGGGTAAATGAGAAATGTTTGAGTTTGCAGGAGAGTGATGTAGATTGCTGGCCTCAGATCATCAAGCTAGCTCTTAAAAAAAAAAAAAAAAAAGAAATTCACCAGATGAGTACACTGCCCTGAAACCTCTGACTATCTAGAACTTCTTAGAGGCTTGGGTGTAGCCTGAAGGTGTGGGTGAAAAGCCACGAAGAAAGATGCTCCATGCTGTGACAGGGGAATGCAGAAAGGCTCCTTTGTTCATGTGACTTCAGCAACCCCAAGCTGCTGATGTGCCGCATTTGTGGGCCATAGGGTAACAGCCAGGAGAGGGACTGGGAGAGCTCTCCCCTCACTAGGTATTGCCTAGCAGCTTCGCCTGCCTTTGAACGCGACCACATTAGAGACATGCCCTTTGGCTGCTTGGTGGAGAGCACAGCTTTATTATTTCTCTCCTAGTAGGCAGATTTGGAGAAGGCATAAGTCATCCTAGCCTCTGCTGACTCCAGGGAAGTCATGCCACTTCAGAGCTGCTGCCTCTGACTTTTCAGCTCCAAGATGGTCACTCTGCTCTTTTTAAGCTTCAAACCTTTTCTTCTTTTTAAAGATGCTTCCTGCTATGCAACTCAAACTGAATTTGGAGTCCTGTAGCCTACCTAACTTTGTCACAGGTGACATGTTATTTGAGAATCTCAATTTTGGCTGGCAGAAAAATCATTGCAAATCTAAATTTCTGCTGTAGCTTGTTGTTGTACCAATGCATTTGTCTGCAGGGCTGGGTGGTAGTTGCTCTGGGTTCTTGACAGCCCAAGTGTTTTGTGCTGAGCTCTTGGCTGCTGTGCTGTGCTGGGACGTGTGCGTGCCTCTGCGGCTCCTGCGTCTGCCCTGAATCAAGCCCTAAACACGTGATGGAAGAAGAATTTCTGGAGTTTAGTTTACAAATGCAGTAGGAATGATTGGGGGGTAAATTTAATTGAGATTTATTGGTTTGTGGGGTCACACCACCTCAATTTGCAAATAGCTTAATGGCATACTGCATAGAGCAGTGTGGTCTAGGTATTAGAGCACTGCTCTGACACATGACTCCTGGATTTAATTCCAGCATTTGCTGCTAGTTTATTGATTTAATGTGTTAGTTGTCATACAGCTGTCTCAGCTTTTTCTGTAAGCTCTTTTGAGATGTGCTGTAGGGAGCTGAGTGTTTGTTACCTGTGCAGGTGGAAGCAGTGCTCATCTCTCCATGGTTGCTTTACAACTGGGGATTGTCACATTGGAGGCAGCTGAATTAGGGGTGGAGGGTTAAAAAAAAAAAAGTGGCTGGTTTGATGCAGTAGAGGCTTTATTATGTGAGAAATGGTGCATATATACCATACAGAATAAAGTAATGTGGACTATAAAGCAAGAACTTCCATTATTCCAGGAGGTACATTGGAGGTGGATCTTCAGGTAGCAAGTGCTTCAGGAGTGAGGTGCTTCACACAGTAGATCCCCTTGACTTGAAAGCTGCATTCTGTTTTTCACCATTTTACTTGTTTATTTTTGCTAGTTGCATGTAGAACAAAGCACAATGCTTAAAACCAGTTTCTTTTACACTATCTCCTCTGGAACAAAGTTGAAAGCAGAAAAATGTGTATTTAGCAATATTAGCACAGAAGGACCTAGTTTTTATTGACTCTGGGCTAGCTGATGCCACTTTGATGCAATGTCATTCATGTGAGTGGTTATGCCTGTAGTAAAACTCACATATCCTTTACACCAGCAGTCATAGAAAAGCAGTCTTAAGACAGTCAAGAGCTGAGCCGGCTGTAGATATGAAGCTATGAGACCTTTAAATCTAATGCAGAGGATACCGTGGAGAGGGCTGGCTGTTAGGGTTTCAGGTTGCCCACAACCCCAGTGACTGCAGCAAGAGATGTGAGTTGCACCTCCGGGAGTTGTGCCTGTGAACTCAGCTGCGGGTGTGCATCTTGCTCTCCATCACCTGGTTGTTCTGTGGGTGCCTCTCCGGAGCTTAACTTTGCCCACAGCGGTAGTGGTAGCTGTCGGACCACTGGTATGAGGAGCAAGGATACGAGCTCTGCTGGCCCACGTGAATGGGATTGCCTATCTGGGGGCATTCTGTAATGCCCAGCTGTCTGCACTGAGGCACAAAGAGATGCTGCCCGCTCTGCACGTGGGGCTGGGGGAACACCATGCTGCACAGCTCAGGAGACCTGGTGCTACAGGAGGAGGAGGAAGAGTGGCCTTGCACAATGTGCTTCTCGATACAGCTTGATGTGCATGGTGTGGGGCACTTGGGGCTGCTCTGCATCATCTTCCTTGCGGCGCACAGGTTGGCGTCCATGGAGGCACATGATGTGCACGGCATGGACTTCACCACAGCAGGGCTGTGGCACTGTGTGAACACAGGGGTGGCACACTTCAATCCGCTGGGGACGATGCACTGCTGCTTGTATTGGTACCAGTAAGACATTGTCCCGGGGTGGAGATGAAGCTAAAAAATAAAGGTAAATTAATTCCCTGTAGATTGCTGCTTGTATCAGAGCTGCCTTTCCATTGTTTGAATGTGCTGCTCTGACTCTCAGTCCTCATCTCTGGAGCAGAAACTGCACAGCCTTGCATTTAAATAACAATTTTTTAATGCCTTCAGATCTCAGGTGAAGTAGGTAACTATTATCCTGAGAAGGGGAGTTTGAGGCTTAGCTGCAAAGTGACCTGCATGCTTCAGCTACTGAAGCAATGGCATACCTAGGGCTAGTGCTGAGGTTCTCATCTCTTGTGGTAAAGGCTATTTGCTTTCCAGATGCTTCAAGTGAAACTGGAATCACTTTCTGTTAGCATTAGGTAAAGCAAAAGTGTTGCCTTTTACACTAACCTGAATTGCAAAACAAGATTATCTCTGTAGTAGACAGGGTAATGTGGCAGGAGCTTTATTTTTAGATGCCCGATGTTCATAGGGGACAAAGCAACTTTTGAAAATCTGGCTGAAGCTACCAGTGTCCTAGATAAGTAAAAAGTCAAATGTAACTCTCTTCATCTCAGGATCAGTTGTATGATTGCTTCACCAGCTATGCTGCACTCTCTTGGTCTTTCTCTCCTGAATTTGCTCCAGTAGAAGCAAGGGCTGCAAGAATCTTGGAGGTCAGCTTAGAGCTGTGCCCTGCCTGCATCAGCCTGTGGTGCTCCCTGCACTGCTGGCACAGAGACACCTGGGGGCAGGAGGCTGCAGAGTCCGTGCTGGCTGCTGGAGGAGAGGCACTGCCCAGCTGGGGGACATCAGAGCTGCCTGTCACACTTGGAAGGCATGAGGTGTCTGTCCAAAGATGTGACCGAGTGTGGAGAAGTGCTGAGGCCTTGGATTTCCTAATTAAAACTCAAAATCTGACTGCAAATCAGCTTTGCTCAGCACTAGCAAATGGCACTTGGGTGTCTGGATGTTGCAAGTTGGTGGCAGCTGCTTTTGCAGATAGGCAGCACTGCTCTGAGAACAAAGCTCTCAAGGGTCAGGTCCCATCAACACAACTTGTTTACAAAGGAGTCAACTCACACCTAGCTACAGAAACAGGAGAAAGGCCAGGGGTCAGCATTTTCTAGCTATGTTTTGAAAGTGAGTAATCCCAGCTCTTATTTAAAAACCAAAATCAAAACCACCAGAAACTCCAGAAAAATAAGTCTATAAAAGGTTCCAAAAGATACAATAGCCAAGCTTTCCTTCAGTTCTTCTATATAAAAAATTAGTCTCTGTGGTATTGTAGAAACCATCTACATCAGACTGATTACTATCGTAGAGGTCAGCTGCCCACAGAAAGTTACTCAAGCTACTGAAATAAGGAGAAAGATCTCTAATATAGGAGGAGAAATTTATAATTCAGAATTTTTAAAGTGGATTAAAGATAAAGATACCTAAATTGCCAGATCAAAGTGGAAACATCACATCAAATTGAGTTAGGTTCTATAAATCTTAGGCTTAATTTTGAATGTCCATACCTATGCCAACAAATATAAATTAGCAAAGAGAAACTTTTCAAAAGAAACAATTCACTTATTTCTCATCAGATTATTTTTGCAGGATTCAGGTATGAGTTAAAAGCATCAACAGAAGGACATTTAGCTAGTTAGAATAGAAATAGGCAAATAACTTACCGAGCTCAGAGAGGAGAGTAAGAACTGGATTGAAAGCTCGGAGATGTGTGGGTTTTATATGGTCTTTTAGACTGCCTGGAAAACCTGAGCAATGGTATATCAAATCTTAATTAAATACAGGAGAAAATGTGTTCATATGCAGCTTTTTCATTGGCTGCAATTATTTTACTCATATGTGATTATTAGTATATTCTGATCCCCAAATAGCATGAAATGTACCTCACACCCTGCTGGGTTCTTTCAATTTTAAATCTTTATGGGATAAGTAAGGGATAAGCAAGGCTGAGAGAGACGTACCCAAAGCCTGGCACTCAGCTACTTGTACGTCTGATCTAGTGCCCTTCAAAGCTACCGAGTGAATCCCAGATTTTATGAGGCTTTGCACCTGGTTGCTCTTTCCAGCTGGAAACAAGGCCAGTGGCAGGTGTGTGCATGCAAGCCAGTGCTGTCTTCATGGGTGTGTAAACCTCACAGGACCGCAGCCAGGGCTAGTACTGTGACAAATCGAAATCTGCTTGGAAACTGGCACAGCTAAACTTCCAAAAAATAGCTTTGTCAAGGATTTAAGCTGTTTGTGGGGGCAGTGCTTTACGTGGGCTGCTGTGCTCCTACAAGTAGCTTGTGGTTTGATCAGACTCATCAGCAATTGTGTTTGGGACATCCCATTAGGTTCCTGGGGTGAGAAACAAGGAGTATTAGGTGGAACTAATCATGGCAAGGGAGGAGTGTTTCTAATCACCCCCATTTGGTTTACTCTGGCCACCCCAACAGCTGCTGGCTTGCACCTGGACCTCTGCTGTGCCCATGTGGATGCTGCCTGTCCATGTGCATCATGCTTGCTTGTCAGAAGGGGAGCTGCTCCCTGCATGCAATTTAATTAGTAGCCTTGGATGTCCTGACACGCATCCTTTAAATTGATGCCTGTGTTCATTATAGTGGAGTCCAGCTTGAAGACCTTTGCTCATGTAAAACTTTAATGAGTGGTTGTGGGGAGTTCCAAGAGGTCCTGTTATGAAGATGCCATTTCATGGCCTCTGTCAGTGCTATTCTAGTTTTATGTGTGGGTAAATGTGGGCCTGCACAGGTGTGGGACCTGGAAGGGCCTTAATTTATCAATATACACACTATACCTCAGCTTTGTTATAGGCTCTCATACAGGTCATGCCATGAGTCATGATTACAGTTCTATCAAAATGCACTGTTCTTTCCATTTTTTTCTTTTTTGCAGCCCAGAGTATCTCCTTAGTATCACCAGCTGATTTTAATGGCTTAGTTTAATGACTTTATATAACTGGAAAATACACCAATTTGTATAATGTGAAGGGGAATGCAGCCATATCCCCAAACTGTTTCTTGTTGCAGCCCCTTGTTCTGGGACGAAAGGATGAACACAGGCAGTAAGGCCAGTGCTTCATCTTGATGTGTCAAACAGTAGCCAATACTGCCTGCTCCAGGGGAAAAAATATCTCGCCCAGTGGGCATGCAGATAATGCCATGTCAATTTAGCCAAGTTTAGCTAAGGCAGGAGCCTTTGTTAGCAGTACCATCCCTGTGTTTCCCTCAGCGTAGCACCAGAATGTAGCAGATAATGATGGTTCTTCACCTCTCTTTGTGTAGCTCCTAACAGCATGGAGAGCCTCAGCTGCTGGGTAGTAACACTTGGCCATGGAAAAATGAGTATTTCTCTGGTTCTCACCTTTCCTGGTGAATTTATGGCTTGTGACTTAAATGTTAATGCATGAACTACCACATGGAGAAATGAGAAGCCTCAAGACCAGTCCATAACGGATTGAGAGCCCCTTGCAGTGGTGTGCTGCGTACGAAGGGTATTTCTGTGGGAAAAGCCCATGTCCCATATGCCTGAAGTAGTTACGAGCCCTTTTAGTGATGCTGAGCCCAAGTTCTGTCTTTTCTTTGGATCATACTGCATCTGTAGTTGACATCTATAAAATTCAAAGCACCTAATGGAAGGCTAAGTTATGGGAAAGTGTCATTCCCTGCAGAATAATTTAGTGCTGCTGGGTGGTTTGAGGCCAGGCCAGTGGTAAGTGATAGGTTTGGGTAAGTCCACAGGGCAACAGTTCTGAAGCTGTTGGTGGCTGTATAGCAGGGCAGGCATCCTGGCTGTCTTGGGATGCTTGCAGCACATTCATGTTCTTGGAAAACGGGCATCAAGCTTGCATGGCTTGCCATTGAGAAGTAAAATAGCTCTGGACATTTACTCATGGGATATCTGAAGCCTTGTTTATAAAGCTTTTTTTTTTTTCTTTGAGGCGAAAAAAGCAACAGTAAATGCAAAGTAACTTTTAATGTAAAGGAAAAGTAGAGAGCACAACAGCTGTCTGAAGTAAATTAAGAAAAACATGCTTCCAGGATTTCAGGAGATTTTACCTCAATTTCAGATTATTCATTCTATGCTTTCATGTGTACAAATGGGTTTGGCTCCCCCTGCAACTACTGTCTCTTCACAGCGTTTTAAGTGTTTCTAACTTCAAGACAAAGTGGGAAAAACCTTGGTGGCTTCTCCTGTCTAGTTTCTTTGTCACGAAGTTAAATATGCTCAGCCTCTTACGTTAGTCATTAGTTGGAGTTTGGTGGTTATAAAGCAGTTGTGCTGATCACATGTACCTCGTTTGAGGAGAAGAAATCAAGAGAAATTAATAAATCTGAGCTTTGGATGGCTTTTATATAGTCAGTCTCACAGAGAAAACACCTTTTTGGGCACAAAGTCCTTACTAGCCAGAGCCAACATGTAATTGATGCAATTATTTCTAAGGTTTCTGCCTCACCTACTGTGGTGTGTGCACAAAACCACAAATGTTTCTGGAGTTTTAAACTTCATATATGTTTGCAGTGTTTCCTTAGTCTCTGGGATGGATTTGACTCACGAAGCCAGCTTTTTGTGTGGTATAGCCAAATGTGTGTCTTCAGAGGGTTCTTGCTCTTGTGGTGAACACTACCTTGGTCTTTAAAGCTGGCGTTGGAGTTGCCTCCACCAGGTTTGTGGGGTGAGGGAGAATTGGTGTTGATGCTTCATTTGTAGGGCTGCTCTGTGGGAAGCAGGAATCAACTAAAATACCATCTTTGTGTTCAATCACAAGGATTAGTTTGAGCTCAGCTGTGGAGAAAACACCAGTGAGACCACATATCTCTGAAGCTTAGTCTGAGGTTTCTAACAGGGTTTTAAACATCTTTCCTGCATACCCTTACAGGTAGATGGCTAAAATATTTTGGAAGAATCCTAATGTTTTATCTAAATCCTGAATAACTCCATGTTCTGTCAACACTTTGGGTGCTTGATGGCTTGTCTGCATCATAGGTGTTTTCTCTTTTTTCTTGACACGAGGATGACGATTTTTATATTTATTTTGCATCTTTACTTTTTTTAGGTGCTAAAATTTGATTCCTAAATTTGCTTAAACTGGTAAATTGAGCCAGAGCACGTGTTGTTTTGCTGCATTTACTTCTGGACACAGCTTAGGTGTAGTGAGATTTGGCTATGGTTCAGCAGTTGACTCATCGCTTTTATTTCTTTGTCTTCTCTGGTGGTGCCTGAGCTGGGAGTTGTAATACTCTTGTTAAACATCTGTATGACAACATCAGTTGTGTAGAACATTAATGAGCTTTTCTGTTGTGCTTTGAGAATGCTTTCAGAGAGCATCTGCGTGCCTACTCTTAGTGTTGTTAGCCTCTGTGTTCAGATACATGGATTTAGCAGTGATAATAACTGTAAGCAGTGCTTAGCAGAGAAGGAAACTAGTTCCAGCAGTGTGGCTTCATCTTGCTTCAGATTAATGATCTAGATTTTGTTCAATGCAATATTAATAATACATTTTTAAAATAAGACTTAAGACTTGCTTTTATCTTCAATTGGCTAACTTGAAAATAATGATTAGGCTTTGAATTCCACCTTTTTTGAGGAATTACATTAAGGTTAAATTGCTATTTGATTTAAGCTGAGATAGGCGTGTGTTGCAATTCACATGGTTACACTTAATTATAGAAAATGCAGAGTTAATTTTCCAAACGAATGACAAATGTTTCAGTGTCGCCGAGGACGATGTGATGATAAATCTCAGCACGCAATTAAACTAGGAGAGCAACCAGACCACTTCCTATTGTGTGAAAAACTCGATAGGGGTTTCTACCCCACGGTAGCATATGGGGTTTAGTATTCTTTCTGAGTCATTTTTCTGCCAATCTGATATATGAGATTCCCTCTTTGTTGAAAGGCAGAAATTATTCTGCAGTGTTACCATGTCCATCTCTAACTCCCCCAATGGAAGCCTTTTCCTTGTGAGAAGAACATGCTGCTGTTGAGAAGGGGAAGGCTCTGAGCTGGGCTTTACTATAGCAAAACATCCCTTACAAGTCTTCTCTACTGCCACGAAAGTAGCAAAATCTTTGACTTCAAGCACAGTGTAAATCAGAGTGGACAAGTTGCCATCCTCCATGGCCCACCGGGGCTGGTAGAGAGCATCTGTATGGCACAAGCCGTTTCCATACTTGGCGTCTGTTGCTGACACTGGTACAGAGTGTTGGTGAACCTCCTCCTCGGCGTCCATCCGTCATACTGCTGTGTTTAATGCCGATGATAACTGCTGGCAGTTGCAATTCATCAGCAATTGGGATTCCAACACGAACGTTCTACTCGTTGTTCTAGATGTGCAACGTGTATTATTACAATGGATTTAGGTGTCCTTTTATTGAACAAATGACTTTTTGAAAAAAATGACCTGACAAGGTCTTGCATGAGCCACACCCAATCTGTTGCCTTTTTGTCTCATTTTCTTAATCAGGTCATGGTTTATAGCTTCAGAGTATGGCATAAAATTTCATATAAGATATAGCCTTACTTTTTCTCCCCTTTTTTAAAAAGCTTGCAGGTTTAAAGACACACATGCTTGGTGTCTAATTGGAAGAGCAGCACTGACTTATTTGGATATATTACTCTAAAATTCATTCTGAAGGTTTCCACAGAATGCCAGGGCTTTGACTAGACCCCATATTAGCCTAATTTCATCACAGAACTGTGAACCGGGCTACCCCTAGGCCAAGAACCCAGCATATCCCTCACTTTTGCAATTCCTCCTGGGCTGGGTCAGTACATTTTCTTCCAAGTAAATGGCTGTTTGCTGCTTGCCCAGGGATGAGTCCATTCATGGAGGAGAGCCGAGTATGAACCATATAAACCTCTTGGTTTTTCTGTAATATACACAATATCCCTTCTATGTAAAGTTTTGAAATAGACTGGAAGGCAGTGAAGTCCAAGTTGTGGGGGGGTGGTGGTGGTAATGGAAGGACGCTAATAATTAGAGCGATTTATTAAAAACAATTGACATTCATTAACAAAGTTAAGTCTTAAAAGAAATGTGTTTAGTAATTGATTGGGATGCTGTGCACATAAGTGACTCAGATGCTTTGGGCAGTCTAAGAGTATAAAAACACTCAACGTCAGATCTTGCCCGATCATTTTTCTTATTTCTCTCGTGAAGTAGGTAAGCTTGATTTGAATTCCTCTTTCTAAAGAAAGTTTTTGCTTGTAGTTTTAAGTGAGGGTAAATCCTATGCAAATGTTCCGTTGTATCAAACCAAAGTTTTCTTGATGTATCTATACCACTTTGTGACTGTTTAGCTCTTGGCTTTGGTACATGCAGGTCTTCCAATACTGTCTGGGTGATGATCTCCAATTAGTTTTTCATTAAATCTCATTTCCAGATATTGTGTTTGATACAAGATTTACAGGTGGTGTTTTCTCAGAACCCAGCTATGAAATTCTGCCTTTCCCTCTAGCCTGTTGATAGCTTTCTGTTTTAATGTTTGATTGTGGAACTTGTAAGAATTGTTGCCTTGTTCTCATCATATTCCCTTGCACTTCAGATTAACCATCCCCCAAATGACGCACTCCCTAAGCCCGTGCACCGACGGCAGCCCCTCACTGTGTGGGGTGGCTGCGCCGCAGCCCATTGCTGACAGCTGCAACGAGCCCTGTGTTGTGCAGTGTCCTGACTCAAGGGTGGTCATCTACCCTCCACCTGTGGTTGTGACCTTCCCTGGACCCATCCTCAGCACCTTCCCACAGCAAAGCGTCGTGGGATCTGCGGGAGCCCCTGAAGTTGGAAGTGGCTTCAGCGGTGCCCCTGCTCCTGGGGGCTCGCATGTGTATGGCGGTGCCCGGTGGGCACGGGGGTACCCGGTTGGAAGCTGCAGACCATGCTAAACTTAGTCAGAGGAGCTGCTGGAAGTGGAACGTCCAGGCGAGGATGAGCAGGATGTAGATATCTGGCTGAGCTCCAGGGCTGAGCATTTGGAGCTGCCATTAAGTGCATCCATAAACGTTTAGATCTTCTGAAGAAAAAGAATCCATTTACATCCTTCTCATATTACCCTTTCTGTTGTTTTTTATTTTTCCTAATGCCTTCCATTTTCTCTAAGTACTCTCTTCTCAAAGCTGTGGACTGCGTTTGTAATGCAGTAGGAGGTGAAGGGATTGGGTTGCCATCCATTTTAGATTGCTTCGTAGGTTCTTTCTGTGGCTAATGAGGTATAAAAAAGGGTCTTGGAGTGAGCCAGCCCATGCTCTGTGCTTTACGTGTCTCTGCAATAGGGAAACAACATCAGCTATTACATGAATCACCTTACATCAAATCACAGGTTACAGGCAATTTGTAATCTGTACCATATAATTCTGCCTCTGTATGATCTGCTTCTTTCTCATTAAACATGACCTTGCAATATGTTATTGGCCTCTGTGTGTGTGTGCATGTCTGTTCCTCTGCTCCTAATTCAGGTGCCTTTGTCCTGCTGCCCCAAGCTGATCCTATCGGCCTGCTTCAGGACAGTGATGGTCAGGAGAGATCTGGCAGTGGGTTGTGTGCACCTCCCTTCTACAGCAACTCCTCTGCTAGAGCTGTCCATTAATGAAACCACTGCACACATCTTTCCTTCTGTTCCTGGTTCTACAAAGCTCCTTCCTCAGTATTGGCTTCTTGTGAGGTCTTCTCTTCCTGATGTCATCAGTTTCACCTCCCTGTCTCAACATAACAGAATGCCTCGGTGCAGAGGTGCAAGGAGAATTGGTATTTGGGAGAGGGAACTGAAGCCAAAAGTTCAGCTTCTGGTTTTACTGCTTTGCTCAGTGCCTTCTGACAGTGTAGTCTTCTTGTAGGCATATAGAAATGGATGGTGGAATTAATTCATGGAATTTTGAATTTCCTCAATAATTTGTAGATGATAAACATTTCAATGTTTCTATGCTATTGTATGTTTTTGAAGTGTTACGTAGCTATTAATAGTTAAAGGAATGGTATAAATCAGCACTGCAAAATGTGAGAGTGCTGGACTATTTCAGAGTAGCTGCTCTATGGAGAGCTCTCCCTGTGTAAGGAAAACAAAGTGGACAGGCATTGTAATAGCATGTAATTGACTGCTGGTGAGCCTTGGATGAGATGATTAAACCAAATTCTCACCAACCACATAAATCCTTCCCTACAAAAGAAATCCCCCAAACCTCAAAAGCCAGATGAAGGAATCTTTATTATTATGCTAATGGCATATTTGGAAATGAACTCCAGTTTATTATTGAGGCCTCTAAATTTGCCCTTTCTGTGTAATAAGTTGAGACTTGCAGTTACCACAAAACACCAAGTTGTCAGTAAAAGTGGGAAGCTTTGCCAGTGAATTTCTGTGGAAATATTTATAGTGCACCTTCTATTCATTTAGATATAAAAGATACTCATGTGAAATGCTCTGAGGCTTTCAGAGGATTAAAGATATTAAGTATCTCAAGATACTGGAGTGTTTTTTTAAGACAATGGAAAAATTTTTAACATCTCTTGTCTCATAATGCAATAATGAACCTTAGAATATTCATCGAAATATAGTGTGTTTTGAAGGACTTCTTGTATCTCTTGCTGTTTTTGATGAAGCCAGTGTTCCTATCCCATGAGCCACTTTCCCTTTCTTATTATACTCCAAGAAGTATTTTGAAAAAGTTCTAAACCTGCTCATATATAGGTCCAATTTCTCATTTGAGGCTAAGTTTACTCTTTACAAGTGATTCTGGCTGGTAGTGAATCTTTGTGCTAGAGGCATATGTCCTGCAGCATGCCTCATGTGGGTTGTTCACAAGGTGCATTTAAATTGGTAATTTCCCACATGCATGCAGTAAATACATCCTGCTTCAGACTGGCATTCAGGACTTTAAATAAAATTATAGGAGTTAGTTTTCTGTTAACTAAATTAGCCATCTATCATCTGTGATCTCAGGCAGGCACAAAGTTCCTCTAATCATCCAACTTTTCTTATGCCTTAGGGCATAACACCCTATAAACCAGGGAAAAAATGCTCTTTACCCACCACTCTGAACAGGTGTAAGCTCAGAGCTGCTGGGGACCTTAAGGCTGACCCATGGGAAGTGAGCATCAGTGCTATTGTCTGATGGGGCCAAGTGATAGTCTGCGCTCCAGTTCTGTGATTTGGGACTTCTGGGGTCACCCTGACGTTCTGGATGGGTGAGCGATAAAGCTGTCTGGTCATTGTAAAGGCAGGGAGCCCTGCAGTGACTGCACTGGGGATGCAGCCCATGGAGGTGGAGTTGTACTGGAGCTCAGGCAACTTCAAGGCAAAAACTGAAGCTGAGGTGGTGCCCAGGTGGCTCCAAGCAGAGTGATAGAGGGAAGTGTTGTAGATGACCCTGTGACAGGCCTGGGGAAGCTGGGGTCCATGGAGCAGTCATAGCCCCCAGGTGGTTCCAGTTCCCTGGGCACTGGGTGGGGATCACACCCTCTGTCAGAAGCAATAGCACTGCTGGTAGCAACCTGAATGGGATGTGGGGAAGGGAAGAAACAGGTAATACATAAACACTGCTGTATTGGCAAGCATAGAGAGGCACCTGATGTTATGGCATGAGCTGAGGATTTCACTCAATTCCTTGGCTTTCCATCTTTTATCCTGCGTTGCCTCTTCCTGTGCATCTGTGTGCTTAAGCACTTCCACAGTGTGCGTGCAGGTGGGAAAAGTCTTGTGTGCCTGAGGGCATCCAAGGGAGATAAGCTGTATTTATTGTGGTGGGAGACTCAAACCTTTCTTAATGTTTTCCCTGGGGAACCCAGCCCTTTCTGCTGCTGACAGCAGCTAGCAGAAGGATTATAAAAGGCGTCTCAATGGTTTTGCCAGTTTCAAAGGGTTGTACTGATTTGCTGCCCATGTGTCCTGCTAGGAGCCTAGGGTGGAGGCTGCTATCCTTACTGTTTTACCAGGGTGTCCTGATCTGACTCTGTCTTGCTCAAACTGGGGCAAAAAGAGGTGAGCTCGGAACAAGGCAGCAGGTCAGGCCAGTCTCTTGGCTGAGGCTGCTCCTTCCCAGGCAAGAAACGGGATCTGTGGGGCTTGTCCTCTGCTCTGGCTCAGTTCAAGGTCAAATGCTTTATGTGAAAGCGTCAATGAGGATATAAAGAAATGGGCTTTGGATTGGAGGAATAACATTTGCAACACAGGGACTATTTTGCTAACTATCATTGTTTCTCTGCCTATGAAAATGTTTCCCCAGTCTGTTCCACCGGTTAGTTTCTTACTTTTTCCTCCACTTAGCTATGTCAGCTGAGAAGATGTTCCTGTGGCTGTCATAAGAGAAGGGGTAGCCATGTAGGGTATCTCTCAAAAATCAGCCCAGAGGTGCCCCCTCAAAGTCGCTTCTACAAGATTTTTGACTCCTGGTGATGTCTTTGATGTATAACTGGGCTTGCATGGGATCCATGCAGTTATGTCTAGGCTATGCTTGTTGAACCACCTTGTTTCATGCCAGATTATAATCTTTAATATTATAAACCTAAATCAAGACTACTCGGTATTCCAAGGTGACACAGTACAGGCTGACAGGAACTGCTTGAATAACCTGGCTGTGCAGTTTGCAAAGGAGATGATCTCTTCAGCTGATGGTCATGGCTTAGTTGCCTTCGGTCTTTTCTGTTAGGTGTCTTTCTCCAAGCTTAAGAAGCATTGCTGTCTTTCCTTGGCAGACCACCTGATTTTAGCTTCCACTCAATTTTTCTTTTTTGGAAATTATTTTTCAAACATAGAACCTAGCTTGCTCCAGGTGTATGTGTGTGGTAGTGCAGACAGTCAGCTGATGCCCTTTTCTGGAGGAGTGTTGTGTAAACCCAGGGTCATAGGTTAATTAAAATAAGGTAGAACTTCGTCCTACTTTGGGAAACAAGTTGGGGCTGGAGCATTTTTGAAGGACATATGATGTCCTCTAACATGTGGAGTTTAGACCTCCCTCTTACTGTATGGTTGTATGGAGTGGCACTGCTGCTGGTGCCTTCACAGTGGCATGTCAGCAAAGACAAAAGGAGAAGAGGAGACAGCTGATAATATTATGCAGAGTCATTTTAATGGAGAAACAGACCAAGAAGTTACAGAAAGAATAAGTTTGCAGTTTTACAAAAGGGTCTTCAGCAAGTAGTGTGTGTCTGATGCCAGATGATGCTCTCTCCTTGTGGAAACGGTGGAGTTTGGCAGTCCGGACAAGGTTCTTGCTCACACTTTCTCATAAGTCCTGTTCACTGCTGTATGAAGCACAGCATGAATGTATAACAGGAGCTTCTGTACATGTTGTCTTTGGAGAAGTTTGTTGTGAAGCAAAGAGGAGTTTGTGGCAGTTGAAGAAATCTGCTTCCCATTGACACAGGACTGCTCCTATTACTATGGCACTACAAAATGACTGAGAATTAATTTAAAAGGCAATTTTCCATCAGCATGATGGAAAGGTGCCTCAATACTTGCTGTAATTCAAGTTGCCCTTTAGAGTAATAGCTGAAGAAATTCTTAAAGATATGAGAGGGTTACATATGGGGTAGTCCTAACGAAGCCTGGCACCCACACGCCTCACTGAACCCAGCCAGAGGTGTGGGGGCCCAGCATTTCTCAGCACCGTGACCTTAGCGATGAATCTGTCTCCTGCATTTCATTTCTCGGTTTCTCTTTCTGCTGGTTCAGCACAGATAGCAGCTTCAATAGCTGTATCTGTTGCCAAAATGAGAAAAGAAGGGGTAGCCATACCCAAAATTGAGGAAGTCCCCATTCCCATGGTAGCCCCCGTAAACATTCAAGCCTCTGCTGCCATACAGGTTCCCAAAGCTTCTGTAGCCATATGGACTCCCATATCGGTACTGGTCCCGGTAGAAGCCATACGGGCTTCCGAATCGGTAGCCATTCAGGCCCCCAAAGCTGTACTGGTCTTCGTAGCCAAATGGCGAGTAGTAGCCATCGTAGTAGAAGTCCCTGTTGAAGGTCATTGTTGGCTGATGTGGGTAAACCTGAAACACAGACCAGGGAGTAGGGTGAGCACATTGGCTGCTGGCAGCAGGAGGGAAGGCTCAGAGCCCCGGTGGAGCAAAGGAAATGTGCTGGCGCTGACCACGCTCCCTTCTAAGGGTTTTACATCCTCTTAGCTGCCTTGTTTATCTATCTAATCCTCTGAATCCGCCCAAGCTTTTTTCTCTTTGTTCTCATCTTTTGATATTGGCTGACAAAAAAAAAATATTCTTTTTACCAATTGAGAGCTGACCTTTCCTCCAAAGTCGACAAAATGTGAATAAAACAAAGAAAAATATGCCACTTCGGGTAGCGATGCTGATTCACGTCAGACTGACAACACATCTCATGCATCCCCCAGTCTGGAGAGCCATGGGGTGCTCAACCTGGCATAAACTCAAAGAACACAATGAAATGGAGGAACTTCCTTCAAGGATGTCAAAGTAATAAATGTTTCATATTTTTTTATCTAAGGATTTGAATTCCCCACTCCTAAGGAAAATAATCTAGAGTTGGAAATTACTTATGACTTCAAAATTATGTTGGCTCCTTACATTCTGCAGTGCTTTAACACCTGCTATTAAATAAACACAGGAAGAGCAAAACAAGTTCCAGTGAAGGAATTGCTTTCAAAACGAGAAAAAGAAACTGCTTACAGAATATCCATGTATACATGTGCACGTATACAGTGTTATGTGCATGTACACAGCAGAGCCTTTTAAATATGTCCATGCACACACGTATAAATATTTTTATCGAGACATGCATACAGGTGTAAATACACGCAAATATATATATATATATCAAAAAGTGTAGAGTAGAGTCAGTATGGACTTACCCGGTTCACTGAGGAGAGGAACTCAGGAGAAGCGAATAAAACTTCGGAGTTCTGCGTCCGTATATATACCTTCCTAAACTCAGGTGTTAGTTATACAATGGATCTTGTTGCGTGCATTATTCCTTCAACTGATGTAATCGGAGTCAGCGATTTTCATATTTTCAAAGTTTGATGTGATGACACACGTCATACCTTCAGAATTTCTTTCATCTTAAAACAAGAAGAAATGGGCTCAGCACATTTCTAGTAAAATTGCATGGAATTCTTTGTAGTTGGATGGATGGGATGTTTAGACCATTACCGGTTGCGCAATCTGCTCGTAGGTACACCGTTTACTTGGCTTTTGCATCTATGGTGCAACACAGAGGGGAGAAAAGGAATACATTTGTTTTGGTGTGTTGAGAAGTAGTGCTTCAGTGCTAGGTTATAGGTTGGACTATTTGATCCTAGAGGTCTTTTCCAACCTAAATGATTCTGTGATTCTGTTCAGCAGCATCGTGACCTGTACTTAGTGCCTGATGATATTGGTGGGGATTCTCCTCTTGCCAGCGGCTTTGGTTTTGTCTCAAGTTCCACAACACTGATTTTGAAGAAATTTGTCTGCTTCTGCCTTAAGAATGTTTCTAAATATTTCTTCCTGCTTTGAAAAATATATACTTTTTTTTTATTTTTATTTTTTAAGCTTTTGACTTTTGTAAAACATAGTGCATCACCTTATTAGGACTTGGGAACAAGAGACCTTGATGTATATTTTAAGTGACCATATTATTAAAACTGGGGGTGTCTTTTGGTGACAAACTATTAATATTTAAATACTGCAACACTTTGCAAATTGAAAACATTAATGAGTGTTTATGAAGTGCTTTGGTATTCAGAATTCTGAGGAAGCCTCAGCATCCTGCTTGCTCATTATTATCCTTATTTTATATTCAAATTAATGTCAGAAATTAGGTGAAGGTCATACAAGGAGTTCTGTAGCAATCTCTAGTATTCTTCACTATTGTACCATATTTGATGTGTGAGGTCGATTCTTTGCTAAGAAAATATTAACATCCAGCCTTGGAAAACAGTATTTAGTACACCTCTCCAAATCCTTATCATTTATTATTTTCCAGGGCAAGTTCATACTTGTTTTCTCCACTTTATTCTGCTGACCTCAGAGTCACGTCCTCTAACGAATTGAAGTGCAAACGATGCCATATTCGTATTTTTGCTGAAAACATTTTTTCTGCTCATGTAGCAGCATGACTTTTATTCACCATGAACATTTTGGAGGAATGCAATTAAGATTTATTTGTAGTTTGTGCTGGTCCTGTTTGCTGAAGTTGCTAAGTAGCTTAATAGAAAATTCCTAAATAAATGTTTGCACTTCCTTTAAGCACGAAGCCCCTGCCGTAGCACATCAGAGTTTCTGATGATCAATATTTCCAAATGTAGGAAGATTTTACTTTTTTACTGAAATTTTATCTCCCTCCAATGGCTTTGGGAACTTACAAATGCCTTTATATAATACATAAATAAACTTCAGTTTTGACAGTGGAGACAATAAAATGGTATCAGGAATGTAGTTGGCCCAGAACATTTTAAGATGAAAGAAACCTGTAATATATGTGACATATGGGAGGTTGAGAACACACTAATAATCCCAAACAATGAGGAAAATTATATTAATTGAAGATATGACGTGTACAGGCAAATTTGTTTTCCAGCCAATAAGGCAAGAAACTCTTTGAATATGCAGGGCGTCTTAGATAAGCCAGGAGGGCAAAGAAACAGTATAAAAAGAGTTCAGAGCTCCAGGCTCTCCATCAGCTCTCTTGCCTTCCTCCTCCTGGTGAACTCGGTAAGCCTCTTCTCCATTCAGTCTCTTTGTAAGGCTTAGAGATTTTGGTCTGCTAGTTTGTTGGGATTGCAGCTCCTCTGAAGTGTAAGATTTCTTCGTGCCTCGTACCTGTGCATACTGCTGTGCAGGAGCTGGCAGGCTCAGAACTTTAGAGCTGGGGCTGAAACTCTCCTGGTCCCGTCGGTACTTGGGATCTTCGGCTCCTGGTTATCAGGCAGCTCTGCAGAGAACTTAGAGATTTACAGAAGGGTTTCCCTGCTGCGGCCCTCACTGGGTTCCTCCATAATTCTCCTATTTTATTCAGAGGGAGGTCTTCTGGTCTGTTTAGCAGGACTGGAAATCAAACTGATGTTCCGATGTGTCAATGGATTTGTAGTTTCTTGTTTTTGCTGTTAGCATTTGCAGATCCCAATTTCCCAAATTTCCCAATTTGCAGATTCAAAATCTGTGAATTACTGCAACAAGTCTTGGAGCTGTTGTGGTGTGTTATAATGGCAAACACCAGATACTTTAAACTTTACCTTTACTTAAAGCTCTCTTGAAGACAGTCTTGAAGGATTTGGGAATGTAGAGCTTTATGCAAAGCTGATCTCCTAAAAGAAATTGAGGATTGATTACTCCTTACCGTATTGACTAAGAAAAATCCTGAAGCAAGCAGCAGGGAAGTTTTGAGCTGTAACAGGTCTATTCCCCAGCTGGTAAGCAAGAAAGGAAATTAAATGGTTTAAAAAGAACGGATAAATGAGAAAGCTGATGATGGTAGCTGGGTGAAGATGAGAAAATGGAAATGGGAGAAGGGATGTAATAAGGAACCAAGGAAATTGTTAACATTTAGCTTCTGTCTTCCGTGAAGAAGGCTTTGGGCTCTGAGGCTGTTACCACCTAGAAGTGTTTCTCACTTTGGCTTTCCTCCCTGCTGCTGCGTTTCAGGTTTGCCTCCATCGCAGAAAGATGACTTTCTTCCAAGGCCAGTGCGAGGATGACTGCTATTCTCCCTGCAGTTACGGGGGCCTGTATGGCTACCGGGGCTACGACTGTGGAAGCCCCTGCGGCTACCGGGGCTATGGGAGCCTCTACGGTTACCGGGGCCTCTATGGCTTTGGGGACCGCTATGGCTTTGGTGGGCTGTACGGTTCCCGGGGCTTCTATGGCTATGGGGATGGCTATGGCTATGGGGGTCTGTATGGCGGCTATAGGGGCATCTATGGCTATGGGGACTGCTATGGCTACCCAGGCTTATACAGCAGCCGCTACGGCTACCCCTTCAGTTCACGATACGGCCAAAGATACGGCTACGGGAGCTGCTACCCCTGCTAAACCCAGCGGGAACGTTCCTGAAGTGAGGATCAACCCCGGCCTGGCAAGCATGGACTGACGGCGAATCTCAGTGGCGGTGTTTCCTGATGCAGAGAGCCCCAGCGCCAGCAGCCACCCTTCTGCAGGGGCTTTGAGTGCTCTGCACCACTGCCCAAGTGCTTGAAATGTTTTTTTTTCCTGCTTTGTGTCTGCTTGCTCTCTTACGTCCCATAGTCTCCTCTTGATCTGCTGTTGGATCAAAAAACTTGCTTCTCATCAATGTTATGGTTCTATGTAAACTCTAGAAATGCTGCTGCAATATCTGGCTTTTATGTTTGTTGCAGTGATGTATTCTGAATGAATGGTATAGGCAGGGTGTAATGTGTCTTTGGGAATGTAGTCTTTCTGTCCTGTACACCTTTAAAAGTATATCTGCCTTTCATATTAAAAGTTATGCTTCATCAGTACTGTACTTCTGGTTTTATTTTTCACTTTCATTTCTTAAATATCTTGAAATCAAGAGCATCACAGGTGGGGTGTCTGAAAGTTGTCGTTAACTTTGTTCACTCCTGGATTCTTTCTCAGAGCCTTGCCCTCCTCAAACTGGGAAACATGGCCATTTGCAGCTGCAAGAAACTTCAGCTGTATCTCTGATGTATTTCTCAACTCCAGGCTCCTGCTTTGTGCACTCCAAAGAAATGATTCATTTAAAATGCTTAGGTGCTGCAGAGAAGGCAAATCAGGTCCTAGACTGCATCTGCAGGGGCTTTTCTAACAGGCAGATGTGATCATCCCACTTTAATCAGTGCTTGTCAGGAGCACCTGGAGCCCTGTGTCCATTTCTGGTCCCATGATTCAAAAAAGACAAGGACAGACTGGAAAGGGTCCAAAGGAGATGATCAAAGGTCTGGAGAACCTGCCTGGTGAGGAAAGACTGGTGTAGTTTGGTCTGGAGAAAAGCAGGCTCGGGGGGACCTCATCACAGTGCTCTGGTACCTAAAGTGTGGCTAAAGAAGATGCAGGCGCTGTCTTCACAAGGCCAAACAGGGAGGAGATGAGGGGAAATGTGTTACAAGCTGCACCAGGAGAGGTTTTGTCTCCTCAATACAAGAAACTTTTTACAATGAGGTCAGTCAATCATTGGAGCAACCTACCCAGGGATGTGGCAGAGTGCCCACCACTGGGAGGGTTTCAGTATGGGATTGGAGAGGGTGCTGAAGAGCCCCATCTGGGCTCCCCTTCCCCAGGGCAGGTTGGGGCTGGTGATCTCTCAAGGTCCCTTCCAACCTGGCCTGTTCTGATACTGAAGACATCATAGGCAATTGCAAATGCATGTACTTGCTGGCAATCCTGTTTTTAATTTTGGAATAAGCTCATGTTCTATCTGTTAGGGCTTCCCCAGTGGAGAGGGAGGAATTTGCCCTTGCAAAGTAAATACGTTGTTGGAAGTGGATCTCCAGCAGCCAGCACCTCCAAGGTGAGGCAGCAGGGCACATGTGTCTGTCAGGTCTGGAGAGTGGGTTCAGAGCCTGTGCTTTGGAAGGAAGCTGGGTCACAGCTGATTTTTCCTATTTTTTTTTTTCCAAGCGAATTTTATGGGCAGAGGGCTGACTTAAGCAAGAGACTGCGGCTGTGTGGGAGGACAATGACGGCGCTTTCTCACCGCTTCCCTGGCCAGGGGCAGCTGGCAGCCGAGAGCTGCCAAAATGCCCTGGGGACATCGAGTGTTGTTTCATTTGTATTGTTTTTTTATGAAAAGCTGCCTTTTTTTTTTTTCCACCTTTCGTTCTCAGTCTTCCAGTTTTCAGCCCCTGGATTTATTGAATTATTATTATAATTGCACCCAGGGAAATGGATTTTGTCTACCCAGCGTGGAAGATTGAGGCAATGTTTTAGGTTTTCAAGGCCACCATCAAGACAGTGAAAGTCACCACTTCTTCCTTGACACTTTTCCTATTGAATTTAACGTAAGATTTATTTATAGATGTATAAAATTCCACTGGCTGCTACAGCAATTTGTCTGTTAGATGGTAATCTGATTGGAAATTGTGATTCTGAAAGAATATTTGAATATGGTTTGTGGGAATAGGAGTATTGTACTCACTTGAACTTTCTTTTATGTATTCTCAACAGAGGTCTGGGACTAACTCTTCTATTTTAAAACATAAAAAAGACCATCACAGCCTTATTATGCTGAAATATTTTAACCTTACATCTGTAATAGTTTCAATTAATAAGGGAAAGGGAGAAATTGTGGGATTTCTCAGATTTCTGAGGAGTAGAGGGAGGAAAATGGCACGTTTACTTGGGCCAGCTTCAATGAACATGGAGGGGTATAAAGTGCTCTGCCAGCAGAAGAGGCAGGCCCCCTCCCCTCCCCCCCCCCCCCCAATGCTACTGCTTTCAGTGTATTCATGTAGTCAAGGGACAGGCGAAAGAAGACTGGAACTTTGATTTTTTTTTTTTCCATACAGAAAAATTTTAATGCAATAAGAAAAGAAGTTGACACAGATACAGAAAGATTATAGTTTTGGCATGCTGAAAAGAGCTAGAGTAGATGAGTCACTACACTATGCTATACAGAACATTCCTTTTTGTGAAAGCTGTGTTGCTCGTTCTTAAGGTACTTGTAAATCCAGATCAAAGGAGGCACAGCCGTCATGTTTCTCCATTACGCAGTACTGCAGCACCTTACTGGAAGTAGTTATTGAAAATGCAGATGACACAAGAGCTAATTTTCACTGATGCAGAAGTTCTTTAACGCTGCTGTGGCAACTGGAAGAAGCTTCAAATGAACTGCAGATAGTTCTTATTGCTGCCAAAGGGGTCTAAATGCAGGAGACTATCAAGAGTAAGCTCGTAGCTGAGAAACACAGGAACAAGGAGACAGAAAGTATAGCAAAAATAGAAATGCAGAGAAATTCTAGAGAGCAGCCAAGCTCTCCGTTCTTGGTAGCTTCAGTTGCAGCCGCAGGGGCTCAGCACTCCTGAAAATGTCGCCTCTGAGATGATCCATTGGTCTGTGCTTGCTGGGTCGGGGTAGATCCTCACTGCAGGTTCCTGCTGGGTTTATCAGGTCTAGCAGCACCCATAGCTGTAGTTACAGCAGGATGGGTAGTAGTAGCGGGTGCAGCAGCTCCGGTAGCTGCAGGGGCTGTAGCAGGAGCTGTAGCAGGGACTGCAGCAGTAGCTGTAGCAAGGGCTGCAGCAGTAGCTGTAGCAGGGGCTGCAGCACCTGTAGGCCCGGTAGGAGGTACTGACGGACCTGTAGCAGGGGGAGCAGCACACGTAGTAGCAGGACATCTTGGGGGTGGTGGAGGGAGGTAAACCTGAAAGACAGCAACAGGTAAAGGGTAGGCTCAGCGTGCAAGGCGCAGCACCAGCGGTGGCTGGGTGAGGTGGGGGATTTGGAGGGGTACTGAGCAAATGGCTCAGTCTTGGGATATTCTTCTGACATCTATTTTTATCCAGCCAATTGCTGTTCTCCCCCCTCACTATGTTCAATGCTGAGACACAACTTCTATTCTTTAGCTTCTCTTCTTAAAAATGAACCTGATACCTTGTATTTTTGGACTTTGGCTACAGGAGATTCAGTTTGCAGATAGAGACATCCAAACATATGTGTGGGAGCGCTTGGTGTCCAAGTTCCTAGGATGGGCAAGCTGACGTTAACCCTGACAGCTAGACTGACTGCAGCTCAGGACACACACCTGTAGGTGTTCTAATGTCTGATGAGAATCCCACACAGCATTTTAAAAAGTTTTTAGATGCGTTCATGTACAGTACGCCAAGTTCAGTGTACTGAAGCCAGAGAATCACAGCCCGGTTGAGGTAGGAAGGGACCTCTGGGTCCCTCTGGTGCAAGCGCTGCTCAAGCAGGGCCACTCACATCAGGGGGTCCAGGGCCACAGATGGACCTGGTACTAGTGCTGGTCCTGGGCACGTTTCCTAGGACATAATCTCCTTGTTTGGCTTTAATCTCAGCATGTAAACTACTCCTTTTTCTGTCCTACATCACTTCAAACACCTTTCAATGTCAGCTGTAGCAAGGATACTGAAAATACTCTGCTGCACAGTGAGGTGCTAAGGTTTAATTCCTCTACTGCTGCATGTCAGAGCTGCTCTGGTGACTTCAGAGAGAATAAAGCAATTCCCATGTCCAGCCTGCATTACTTACTGCAACATCTTTCCATAAAATAGCTGTTTCTACATCGCGCAATACACATTTCTGCCCATTATCCAACATTTCAGCTAGTGTTGAGAGTCACCAAGTCAAAAGAAATAAGAAAATTTCTTCAGCTGTTTAAATGGAATAGAGTAAAGCTGTTGCTTTCTAGTATGTAAACATAAAACTCTTACTAGGCTTCACAGCTCGCTAACGTTATCTGAATTCCTTGCCTGAATGTTGGCTCATCAATGCCCCCCTTTTTTTTACTCTAACAGCTTAAAAAGTACAGGATAAAATATTTATACCAATATTACAAATCAGAGAATGTTAGTAAAGGAGTTATTTCTAAGTTAAAAGAGTCTCTAAGAGAACGGGTTCTGCACTTACCAAGTTCACCGAGGAGGCTAAACCAAGAGGAGTGGTGTGAGAAGCAAGGGGGTTGCGAGTGCTTTTATACGGTTTCTCAGACCCGTGGAAATAGGTGCGATTCTCCACGTGCTTCCATTCCCTGGTAGTCATGAAACACATTTCGGAAGTACATCAACAGTACAATTGCTATAATTGTTTTCCTCCGCATTTAGGACACTTTTCGAATTCCTCGGGTAACACATTGTGATTACTACCTGTGAGATTCCTTCATCTTAAAACTTTCCAGGATAAGTGGGTTTCTGGGAATTCTCACAAAGGAGGACAGAATGAAACTGGAGGATCTGCGAATGAAACTGGAGGATCTGCTGAACAGTACCAGTTGCACTGCACATGGAACTGGGGAGCACATAGACTTTCTTTCTGCATTACGGCCCTACAAGGGAGGCAGATAGAGCACATTTTAAGGTGACTTAAAACACCTGAGGTGGAAAGAGGCATTATAGCATGTGCTTAGGGCTTTTACCAAGCATTTTGATTCATTTCCGTCTCAATTAATGACAGGCGTTCCATTGATTCCTTTAGGTTCTTCTACTGTCTATAATTTGGCATACACACTATGAGATGGACAGGCCAGGGCACAGGATCAATTAAATTAGCATCTGAGCAATGTGTCTAAGGTTTAATGCCTTTTTCTAGGGGTCTGTTTTCTCTCATTTCTGGATAAAATTCTTAGAAAACCTTGCTCAAATCAATGTCTTGTGATTTTACAGCTTTGTCGGGGCAAGTTTTACTGCATGACCTGGTAGTGCAGAACAAATCTGGGTTTTCTGCTGGCCTTTCATAGGGAATGCAATAGTGAAAAGGGGAAGAGCAGTCTTAGGAAGGCCGTGGAGGCCGGGAGGATGGGGACCGTGCTTTCCTGACTGGTAGGAGGCACTTGCTGGGGAGGCTGGGTGGAGGCTCTGCCTGCAGCGAGGTCCTGCCGCGTGCCTGGCTTCCACCAAGCTTCAGCTGAATGAAAAGGCTGGTGAAGTGCTAAAAACTACCCAAGGCAAAAGGGCTTATACTAAGCTGAGAAGGGAGAAATCAGCCTGTTTTTTTGTGTGGTGTGTTATCCAGTGAGATACAGCTGTATCTCCGTGCCAGCCTGCGCCGTGCCAGGATGATGACGAGTGTGGTGCTTTAGTTTGACTGAAAACAAAAAGAGCTCAGCTCGGGGATTCCCTCCCTGTTCTGTTGTTTATTATACAACATCGCGGCACCTAACAAACCATTAATATTTAAATAATACAAACATTGCTAAAGTAAGTCCTTAATGACTGTTTTGGAAGAGCATTGATACCATAAATTCTGATGAGGCTCAGCACTTCCAGAATGTCTGTTATTATCCTCATTTAATATGCAAATTAGAAATGGCTCACTGCAGTGAAGGTCAAACAAGGAGGTATTTGAAGAAAAAAAAAAAAAAGAATGCTCTTGGCTTTATGTATTGTGCTCTGCCTCCTCTGGGAGGGTGGTGTTAGATGAGGTTGAAAACCAGCATCAATAAAATTTGGTGTAAAATAATATTTAAAGTTTTAACTTCTAAATATGCTGCTAACATGAGCATTATAAAACTTCATTTACATTTGCATTGGTGATAATAATAATTTGGTGATATCCTGAATGAATTTTTTATGGTATGAGCAGGGACAATGATGAGATATAAACTATGTGATTCGTTTTTTCCCCTCTCCATTTTATATACGTATATAATAGTTCCCCAAATGAATGTTGAACTTTTATAAATTTCCTGGTTTTCTGTAGTGAACTAAACCAAAAAAAAAGTATTCAAGGCAAAAACTAAATGTATTTTAGAAGAGGAGAAAGTATCTATTTTTCTCAAATAGAAAGCTCTTTTACAGGCACATTAGGAAGCAAAGGAAACTGAAAAAAAAATACTTGCCTCTTCAGATACTCTAGCAGTCTAGCAGTAGAAATTTTTATTCATTGAGGAACAGGTGGTGCACCAGGTTTTATTTTTTGATGCATAAAACTTTTAAGTGCATACAGGTTTCTCTCTTTTTTTTTTTTCTTTTTTTTTTTTCCCCCTCGACTGTGGACCACCTAAACTACTGTGCCTAAACACTACTGTGGACCACCATGTGACCAGGTATACCTGAAAGCAAGTGTAGTGGGATAGTAATGAAATCAAATAGGATTCCATTATCTTCTCAGAAAATATTTTATTATTAATATTAATAACATAGAATAATATAGAATAATAAATAATTGTTATTAATATTTTAACACCCTGAGAATGCGTAAATCAAAATAAATGACAAATAAAATTCCTTCTAATTCAGACTGCATACAAGTTTAAAATGTTAAAAATATCCCAGATGTATGAATTTTGATTCTTAGTCATCTCTAGTCTGAGGATCTGTTAATCTTTTGTCCATCTCCATCTTTTGTTCTATCTCCAATGACCTCCAAATGATAAAAAAACTGCAGTGACCCAAAAAGTTTGAAGCGAAGGAAGCCTGTAACCGTCACATTGTCATGCGGAGATGAGAAGGAAGGAATGACCCCTGATGCTGAGGAAATCAATTATATTAATTGATGTTCTGGCGTGTGCAAATACATTAATTTTGTTGCTCTTTGTGAAGGTAAGACGATGCACCTGCTGCATTGCGGCCGAGGCCAAGTCCCTCACCAGCAGCTGGGGAGAACTGCAATGGCTATTACTGGTCCCCAAAAGTTAAAGTTGAGATTTTTCAGTTACCTAACTCAAAATTAATAAATTATTTTGATGTCCCAAGTCTTGAAAATCAGAAATTGAGCTCAGGAAGTGTAAATCACTAATGCCTCTAATTCTGTACCTACAAACAAGAATAATACAGGGTAATGCCCTAAATATACTTAAGACACAGAGTGGCATTCAGTCAGTAACTGGAAACATAACTTATAAAAAATTTTGTTAGGAAGATGAGGTCAAATGCACCAAGGAAAATATATTAAGACATTTAGTTAAGAGCCCTGATTCATGAGAACATTGCATGTTTGAGGGCTTTAATCCCCATAAAACTTAAATTGCTTTTTGTCGTCTTCATTTATCAAACAACTGATTTTTTCCTGCATTATTTCTTCATTTGGTTTACTTTTCCAGGCTGCATTGTAGCAGAGTTTATTTCAGAACTAACATATGTGTAAATATGTTTTTAAAAAAAAACCAAACAAACACAAAAACTTCTGAAAAGGTTTGTGAAAAATGTTGACATTTTATTTCAAGATGGATTTTTCTATTTTGTCTTTAACTTTTCAGCTATGCTAAGTGCATAGTTATTTCTCCTAACATACCAGTAATAAGATTATATACAAATAATAAATGTTCTAGTAAATACATACAGATAGGGTGTGTGTGTGGGGGGGGGTACACAAAAAAAACATAACTTTTTCAGATGTGATCCATTTTTCCCAGTTTATTCTGATGTCATGTTATGGCTGTACAATATTTATTGAAAAAATCTACTAATTTCATTTTCTTTCTTTCTTTTCTTCTACTTTTTTTTTTTAATCATGAAATGTATTTCATAAAATTTTAAATATTTTTATTGAACATTGGGAACAAGTAAAATAACATGCAGTATTATTACACAGTAATACACAGTATTGAAAGACAAACCATTTACATTTTCTTTATGTTACTCTGGAACATATGAGTCGCAATATATTAAATCAACAGATAATTTCTGTTAAACATTTAAAATAAATTTATGCATAAAATGGAGCTACTTTTAAATGAAAACCAAATACCTTCAGACTCTTGAGTTTGCAGTCCCTGACCAGCTGAGGGAAACATGTCCTTGATTTGAATTTTTACTGTTGTATCAGGCGAGAACATTTTCAGTGTTAATCAATGAAACAATTCAGCACAGTGACCATGAAAAGCCTTTGTTAGTAGGTTATTCGTCTGAAATCATTTTCCTGAAGTACACAGCGTGCTCCTGTAGCCCAGGCTGGTGAATTTTCAAACCAGAGCTTGCTTGATGTTTTGGCAGCTCACCCTTGGACTTGTGGGCTTGTTTTCTTCATATTTCTCTTCTGCTGTGTCCTCTGCCGACCTGTTGAATAAGTGGAGGTTCTGATGCATTTCTATGCTCTGCTTTTATGTGGATGCATATTCACACGAGCCTCACTTCTGCTGGAATCAGTCGCACCTGGCGCTTAAGGGATGAGGCAAGGAACCTGACAGCTGTCCCTTCCCTGAGCACCTAGCCACCAGGGAACATCAGCACCAAAGTGCCTAAATCCGCCTCCCACACACAGACTGGCATTGGCTGGAGAGATGAAGTTCCTGCAGATCGGGAGGAAAAATGCCTCCTGTTGGAAATCTTGCTGTCTTTTTGTGGCTGCAGGTGGCTCCAGCCTGGGAACCATCCCGGTATGTTCATCCCTTTGTCATCATGCTGAGAGTCACTTTTACTTGCGGCAGCTCTTCTCCCTCCCTGTCACATGCCCTCCTGTTAATTATTGGGAAGGATGACTTCCCGTCATAGCCTCGTCTTATCGTGGGAATCCGCCTTCTTCTTGTCCTCGCGCGTAAAACAGTTCTTCCCAAAGGCACGGGCTGGCAGGCAGATGTGTGCCTAAACCCAGCCCAGGCAGGGAACCGTGCCGGCCCGGGTTGCACAAGTGACATTGGCCATGCAAAATAGTCTCTGTTGGAGAAATGGTGATTTTTAAACCTTGTTGTGCACTGGGAACAGGTGAATGTGAGCTCCCACGTGGTCTTGTATGGGGCATCTGTTTTGGGAGCTGCAGAAAGCTAAGGGGGTCTGGCATTTTGTGTCACTTTGATTGCTTTTTGAATCCTTAAATGTAGCACAGCTTGGGCTGGATCTAATCAGCAAATACTTATTTAATTTTCGTAAGTCTTCACATTTCTAAGGTAGCATTTTGGAAAGAAACAGCATTTTGGTGTGTTTTGTGGAAGAGGGGCAGAGTTAAGACGAGATGGATGTGACTTTTCAGGACCGTCTTGAAGGAGACAGAAGTTGAGTTGTCCAATATGTCCTCTGTCACCTCAGACTCCACAGCTGCTTAAAACTGCCAACCTTAAAAGCTAGTGGCTCCTTTTTGCCAAATCTCAGGTAAATAATTAAAAATGCCAAGTATAAAAAAAAAAAGAAGTTAAAATATGACAGAAAGCAGTAGTGTGATGCAAGATCTTTTAATGAGAATAAGAAGCACTGTATACAGCAGTTACAGCTTGTAGTGAAGCAGACAAGGAGGAGTATCCAGAGATTCATACATTCTAGAAGTAGAGTTTCTACATCTTGCAGCAGATGCTTTGCTCTGGGGCTGCAGTGGTGCAGTGGAGCAGAGCTGTCACCGCAGTGCGCGGCAAGGATCGGCCACTCTGGTCTGCATCTCCTGATGCAAAGCTGCACATCAAACATACAGTATGTCCACAAAGATAGGCTATGAAGGAAGAGCTGACCCTAAAAGCACGTTATGCGAAGCAGCAGAAGACATTATAGAGAGTTGCTAAGTGCTCCAGGACATTCCTGACTGCAGTCGTTGTCACGGGAGCGTTTCGCAGGTAGAATTCATACAGGAGCCGTAAATCGCTATTTTGCCTTTAGCAGGGGTAGCAGGGGTAGCAGCTCCCATAGCTGTACCTCCGGGTGTAGCGAGTGGAGCAGGGGTAGTAGCGGGAGCTGTAGCTGGGGTAGCAGTCGCGATACCCGTACAGGCCCCCGTAGCCACGGTAGCCGCAGGGGCTCCCGCAGTCGTACGTGCGGTAGCTGTACACGGTGCCGTAGCTGCACGGGGAGTAGCAGGAATCCTCACACTGGTTCTGGTAGTAGTAAGTCATCTTGGTGCGATGGAGGGAGGCGAGCCTGGAACACAGCAGAAGGGAAGAGGGTAAGGTCTGCCCCAGAGACCAAGCAGCAGCTTTTGTCTTGTAGCAAACCCCACAGAAGCTACAAGAGGAGATGAGAGCAAGGAGAACAGGGGAACCAACCAGACATCACCACTCAGTGCTACACCCTGGTTCCTGCTCACCCAGCTCACTCCTGTCTGTGTGTTTCCCTTCTTTTCCTCCTTAATAACATTTCATATTGCTTTTCCTTATTGCCCTTGCCTTGGAATCAGCAGTCTGATTTAAAACAGCGCTGTACAACTGTTTGGTTGGATTAGGTTCTCTGTGAGGATTTAGCTGTTTCTGCCTGTACCAGTGTCTGACCTTTCCCCAAGGACTGGAAGTGAACAGCCCCCAGTTCAGTAGTGGATCCCACCAGCTGCTGGAGGTGAGAAAAGATGCCAGGGAGGGAATCCTCCCTTCGTGCAAGTCGGCAGCGCTCTGCTGCAAACGGCAGGTTCTTTGTTCAGACCTGCATCAATGCGTCAATTATGAGTTGAATATATACTCGCTTTTTGACTGAAATAATTGGAATAATGTTATACCTTGTCCGCTTCAAAATAAAGAAGACTGAGATGCTTCTGTATAGCGTAAAGTAAGGACATTTCTGATAGCACAGCTAGATGCAGCAATCTTGTAAGCTTATGCAGCTGTACTGATATGCCATTTTTAACAAAAAGAAATGCACTGGCACAGCTGTGAAATCACAGCCTTTTTTAACTACCCCTTTACTACAATATAACAAACAGCATCTATACAGCAATAAAGATGTTCTAGTAAGTCTTACTTACCAAGCTCAGTGAGAACGTAAGTCCGGAGATGCGAGTAGAGAGCCCTGAATTTCTCTCCCTTTTATATATCTATCTGACGAAGCCTACTGTGCTTTAAACTTGTATTCATCACAAAACAAATTTTCTTATGCACGTCATTCCTTCAGTTGATGTAATTGTTTTTCTTGGTTTGTGATTATTAGTCAGTTCTTGGCTTCCAAAAGCATGACATTGCATTGTAGTTTCTTTCATGTTCAGACTTCCTGAGTCAATTATATTTCTAGAATTGGTGTGGTGAAATCAGAGCTATAACAGGAAAGGGAAGGAAGGATATTGAGAACAGAAGTGATTGACACTAGCAATCCCAGTTTTGGAGGAATGGATGGATTTCAGTATATGAAATCTGCAATGATTCTGGATTTTGTAAGAAGAAAGAATTTCTTTCTTTCTTTCTTTTTTTAAAAAAGTAATAGTCCATAGAAAACATTTTTCCTGTTTGTTTGCTTTTGTTTCATAATTGCATTTTTTAGGTCAGAATATCACAATTTTTACAATTTTTATTTATTATTTGTTTGTATTATTTCTAGCTCAAAAATAGAAGTACGAGAAAGATGTTTGGAATAGAGGAGAGATCTGAAATGTTTTTGAATAATAATAATAAGTAGGAGACAAGACTTTATGAGAACAGTAAAATGAAGGCTGTAGAAATTAATAACAAATATGGCTTTCAACCAGAAATGCTGATATTTGAAATTTCCAGGCTTTGCACCATATCCAAAAAAAACCCAACAAACAAACAAACAAACAAACAAAAAACCTCACAGGCTCAGTCTACTGGAAATCTTTTCCTAGCAAGGTAAATGCAAATGTAATTAGATTCAAAAATAATCTGATTTTTTTTTTTTTTAACTGTTTACACCTAGATCAGAAAAATGATTCATGCATTAAAAGGAATGAGATAAAACAAACCGGAACATATCTGTGTAATAACTGTATTTTTCCTGAGAAGTCCCCCAGATGCTAATATTGTTTAATGGGACAACTTTGTAATGTTGTTGAGGTGTTTAACTTAATGTTGTTAATGACGGTGAATAATGCTGAGCCCTGTGAGCACAATATGACCTGGTAAGCAGCAACATCCCGGTCTTTCCCGGTGACCTTCACCTCAAAACTGCTGTTTACTTGCATCTAAAGGATGGATAATAACAGGCATGACAGATGTTCTGGGCCTTTCTCTAAATTTTGAATATCAAAGCCTTCATTAATACTGATTAAAGATTTCCATGTACAAAGAGATTTATTATTTAAATATTAATGCTATGTTACTGGAAAACGCCCCAGTATTATGTAACACAGTTAACTAAAAACGTATATTGGGTTATCCTATTTCTGTGCGTTATTAAGGTTGTAATTTATAGCTTTGGAATTGGGTCTCTGAAAGATTTTTTTTTCCTAAAAAGACGTCATACGCATACCATTTTAAAGTTTATAGGCCAATTTTCTAGCTGAATCAATCAGCACAGCAATATCCTATTGCGTGATGGCATCAAATCAAAGAGATGGTCTTTTCCCCTTTGCTAGTCACAGGAAATGGTGGAAGGGTTTGGTAGGAACGCGCTGTTTCACAGGTGATTAAAGTTATGAAATACTTGAAACGGAGAGGTTACATCTTCCACAGGAATTTCAGAAAAAAAATGCACAAGAAAATGAATGGGGCAAAATGCACAGTGAGGCTGGGCCTCCAGAAAAATGGGATATTTGGCAATTTGTATGTCTTTGCATATTCTTTTGACTTACTGCTGTACAGTACAAGTGAATCCAGCGTGATGATACCAAAGCTTAATTGCTCTATTTTTGAGATGAAAGAAGGAAACCTGCAGGGTGTAGCCTGCATGTCACAGCGCCGGACCAATAATCAGAAACCTTGGTGAGAACCGGTATATCAATGAGAGGAGTCATGAAGGAAGCAAAATGTGTTCGGTAATTGGAGCCGACCCGGGTGCAAGCATGCCCTTCATGCGCTGGGCGGGACTGGGTGCTCTATAAAAGCCCGTGCTGTTGACAGCATTGCATTCGCCTCTCCTGCTTAGCCTCCTTCAGAAGTGGGTAAGTCAGAATAGATTTAAGAAACCTAGTGGAAAATGGAGAGATGAGTTTATTACTTTTTTGCCCCCTCCTTTCCCCCATCCCTCTTTAAGCTGCAGATGCTATAAATTAATGCATTGGGAATTAGGGTTGTGATTTGATGAGCATTATTTATACATAATAGTCTTTTCTCCCTGTGTCTTGATAAATATTTTAGTGTTTCAGTCCCGTACATATCATTCTTTTCCCTTAAAGTCTTTATTTCGGTATGTCTGTGAAGGACTTTCCTGTTTATTCCCTGATGGCTCCCATACAATGCAGGCAGCATTGTTCGTGATTCCACCTCGCATTGGGATGCTGCAGCCAATGGGGCTGGGCAGGAGAATTCAGACAGGCTGACCAGGATGGAGCATTATGGGGAAGACTCAGCATTAAAATTCAGGATAGAACAATAGACAAGCACAGAGAGTGTCAAGAAGCATGCCTGGGTTTGCTGGCTTTTTCTTCTGCTGCGTATTCGCAGCATTCATTTGAGATTTGCTGTTAGGAGCATCTCCTTACAGACTTTCTTTCCTGCTGTGTTCCAGGCTCGCCTCCCTCCATCGCACCAAGATGACTTACTACTACCAGAACCAGTGTGAGGATTCCTGCTACTCCCCGTGCAGCTACGGCACCGTGTACAGCTACCGCACGTACGACTGCGGGAGCCCCTGCGGCTACCGTGGCTACGGGGGCCTGTACGGGTATCGCGACTGCTACCCCAGCTACAGCTCCCGCTACTACCCCTGCTCCACTCGCTACACCCGGAGGTACAGCTATGGGAGCTGCTACCCCTGCTACCCCTGCTAAATCCAGAAGGATTTAATGGGAAATGAGGACTGAGACTTAATATCTGGATTCATGGACTCTGTTACAGGGATGGCTTGTGGGAGCTCTGAGTCCAGAACAGCGACTGAAGGCAGTAGTGTTTTGGAGAGCTCAGTGTTTCTGTAAAAATTCTTCAGTGTTCTTCCAAAATTTTGTTTTGTCTTCTTCCTTTCCTACTGACTTCTTTACTCCTTGGGTTCTGGTAGTGTGATGAAACAGGGCATAATGGAGTGTAAACAACATCTTAACTTATTTATAGCTCTTTCCCAGCTAACATTAATGAAAGCTGGAGTTTAGTGCCCTGGTCCTCCTATGGGTATGTTTCTCAGTTCCCTGCTTTGGAAACTATACCAAAGAGAAAGTGAATCATTTGATTAATTGAACTAAAAAAAAAAAAAAAAGGAAATTGATAGTAAAATGCTGCTGTAGCAGCTCAAATGGCACCAACAAAAATAGGTGATTTTCTGCATAAATTCATCTCTGCATGTATTCCTCCTGCTTCTGCTTTCTGTATCATATTGGATTTTGATTGTGAGCTTTATTCTTATTAAAAATGTTATAGCATCATTACTTCTTGTTTTTTCCTTTTCTGACTCGCATGTATGCAGATTTTTGCCTCCAGCTCAATACATTTTGGTTGGTTTTCCTGAGATATAGTGAGTCCTCTAGCTTTTATGTAGTTTTTCAGCTGAACCTGAGCTCACCTTTGTCAAACTAATAACCCAGTAGTACCTTATAAAAGGAAGTGACCCATTATGGAATTTCCTAGAAAGGATTTGGAAAGATTCCTTTAAATTTGCCTTAGCATCACACTACATGCCTGGACATTGAACATAACAGCTACCAGCACCACATCTTAGTGGCTTATAAGTGCATAAGACTGCCTGTGGGCAAACCCATTTTAACTGGTGAGTAAGCCAAAAATTTGGAAGAAAACCCTGCTTTTGTCAACTGCTCTTGTGCTGGCAGTATCTGGAACACTTTCTGGATTTAAAGACCTTACTTGTTATAGAGCAGAAAATTGCACACTTTCTGTTCACCTCGCTAACTCATAAAGACAAGTGTTTGCAAGTGTTACTGTAAGGCTTCTTTTGAATGACAATGAATTGGCGTGCATTTCCCTGGCTGCACAATCACGCAGTGGTTATTAGGGCGAGATCCCTTGATGCATCCTGAAGTGACTATTATTCATGACTGAAGTACCTAACTGGCAGCAGTAGTAACCTCTTAATAGTATGATGCTGTAACAACGTCTAGGCATAAAATAGCCAGTGAAGTGCTTTGAAATCCCTATTAAACGCTAGAACCTTTATTGTGAATGTAATTGCCATTCTTTGAACACACACAGAGGCACTTTGATGGCGGTCTCAAAAGAGGAATAGAGCTCAATTGTGCTACGATACACCTGGGTGCATGATTATAAATTACACTGAACACCTTTGCAAGAAAAGCTGTGGGTTATGCTTCCAGCAAGTTCCAGGACGGAGCTTTCTCATGGCTTCTGAGGAGCTTGTTTCCAGGAAGGCGCTCACTGACTTTGGTGCCTGACATGTTTGTTCCTGGAGCACAGTGCAGATTGCTGCTCAACCCGTATCTTGACATTAAGGTTTATAAATTTAGCTGGTCATTATTCTGACATTATAACTGGCCGTAATTTCAATTTTTCAATATCTAAAGCTACAAAATAAAATCTGGAAATTACTAAGTGTCTTACAGTGCAGAAGTAAGAGACTGAGAGCTTAAAATAATCACTATTACAGTGTTGCAGTAGTTCTACAGATTGTTTATGGATTTAACAGGGGACACAGGTAAAAGAAATGGTTAAAAATGCCCCAAATGCCACATAAGTACGTATCTTTCTTCAGCTCCAGGAAGTCTTAAGATAAGGCTAGAAAGAAATCCAGCTTTCTAAGATGAAAAGACAAAGACACTAATTGAAGGGTCTATTATGATTGTTTGTACAGACCCACATTTTAATGAAAAATTTGAAGGCTATAAAATCCCATTCTGACTAAAGCATATATAGAAATGTCTCAGTATGCATGTTTGAAGTGACTATTATTCAATAATGAAGCACTTAATGAGAACAGTAAGCATTTAATACAGTAATAATACACTACGAATGTATTAAATAGTTACAAGCATCTGAGAAGTGCTTTGAATTTCTCAGACGACTTAGCATGAAGAAATCTGGAGATATTGTACACTTCTTGGGAAAAGGATCTCTAAGCAACAGATAAGTTAAGCTATATTTTTTCCTTTCAAATCTATCCCTCGCAATAAGGATATTAGCTTGTTTACATCTATTGCATGCTACAGCTCAAGGGTCTGTATCACAAGCTGTTCAACCTCCCACAAACTGTTTGCTAACAAATTTGCCATCTGATTTCTGACGTTATGGCTTGAGATTAATTATCAAAAAGTCTCTAACCAATGCAGAAAATCAAAAGACCAAATTTAGACACACAAACAAACCAAAAGCAAGTTGTCGATGCAGTTGAGATTCTTTAATATGGATGGAAAAGGCAATAGACACTGACAGCAGAAAACAAAACAACACAGAAACAATGAATTAAAATCATGAAAAACACAAGGCGGCAGCAAGTCACAATCCAGGACTTCACCTCAAAGATTCCCCCTTCTTAGCACTGTTCAGGAACCTCACATCTGGGCAGAGAGGGGAGACACTCACCCAAGGATGAGCACTGCTCTGCTGTATTGCAGATAGAGGGGAGATTTTGAAGGCATTGCTGGACACCCTGAAACCCCCAGATACACATCTGCAAGGTTATTCTGTGCAAAAAAGCAGGGATCAGTAGATTAAAGTAGCTGCTTTGACACAGCTGAAAGAGGGACTGAAAGATTTGTTCTGCATCTGGTTATAGAAATCGAGGGCAGCTGTTTGTAAAGGCTCAAGGCAGATGCAGCACTGCATTCCATGGGCCTTTGGAGTTTAGCAGGGCCCGCAGTTGCCGCTGAGGTACCTGTGGCTTAGAGCCCAACCTCCATACCCGCAGCTCCCAAAGGCTCCATAGCCCCCATAGCCTCCAAGGCCTCCGTAGCCCAAAAGGCCGCCATAGCTCCCAAGGCCTCCATAGCCCCCAAAGCCACCACGGCCTCCAAAAGTGCCGCCGAAGCCCCCTGCCACACCCGGGACTCCTGCCGAGCCGACCACGGCATGCTGCGGGAAGGAGCTGAGGATGGGCCCGGGCAAGGTGAGCACCGTGGCCGGGGGCTGGATCACCACGGTGGAGTCGGGGCACTGCCGCACGCAGGGCTCGTTGAAGCTGTCAGCCAGCGGGGCCGGGGCAGCTACCCCGCAGACAGGGGCACACAGGCTGGAGCAGGACATCCTTCGATTTGCAGGCAAAACTGTGAGAGAAGGCAGAGTTGGGGTCAGAATATCAACACATTGCAAATACCCTGTGGCTCTCCCATTCTAGGAGCTTGTGCCCCAGGAAATGCTCTGCACCAAGTAAATCAGTCAGAGCATAAGCAGAGTATTCAGTTGGAAAGCTGGTGTAAACAACTTGATCTCCCTGACACGAAGGACAGGAGCTTGTGCCCCAGGAAATGCTCTGCATCACATCAGGCAGTCAGAGCATAAAGACAATATTCATTTGGAAAGCTAGTGTAGACCACTTACTCCCCCTGACCCTTAGGACATAAGAAAAACCACATCATCCAAAGCACATGGAAAGAGACTGAGCACCCAAAGGATACAATTGCGTTGGGAAGCTCAGAGCACCATGCCTAAAAGTTTCAATATCCATCCTTTCCAGAGCTATGAAACACTACTGTCACAACCAAGCTTATACAACACTACAAAAAGAATGGTAGAACAAACACCAATGGATGCAATTGATGAAACGATTGCTGAGGAAAAGAAGAGGCACATAAGGCATGGACTTACCCAGGTGATCTGGTAAGAGACAAGTGGAGGAAGCAGGATAGAGGGCTGTGAAACCCTCAGCCCTTTTATACCTGTCCCAGACAGCCTGCAGCATTGAACAGAGGTGGAAGCCCCAGATATTCATGCAATAAAGACATCACAAATCATGACACGTGTGGAAACGCGGGGCAATTTTATCCCTCCCCATTGAGGACACTGAGGCTCAAATGTGCCCTGGGGAAGAGGAACGTGATGGAAGGGACAGGCCGTGACAGTCACATGAAAGGCCAGGTGCTGCTGAAGCTGACCTCACAGCACCAATAAACCCCAATGAGTTCCTAATCCCCTGGGCAGATCGGGCTTCACCTACAACACCAACATAGCCACAGCTCTCTGCTTGGCCTTCAGGAGAACTGGAGAGTAAGGAGTAGCACATGTCCCACAGGGCAGGGAGAAGGACAACGGTTAGGGATGCTCCTGAACTCCCACCCGAGTGCCTCGCAGCCCTTGCCTGTACAGGGAGATGGTGAGTGTTTGGGAGCTGCTGCAAGTGAGTGGGATGGCTTCATCCCTTCACCCAAACTTCCACCACCTCTGTTTACCAGCCCGTAAAAGGGAGGTAATGGCAGGCGTGCTGGCTGTGCACGGGATTGCAAAATGCTTCTTCAACCAATTGCCCATGACTCTTCCACATAGACAAAGTTTAGGATTAGGAAGAAATCAGGGTTTATTGGTGGTGTGAGGTCAGTTTCAGCAGTGGCTGGCTTTTCATGAAGTTATGTGTCGTGGCCTGTTCCTCCCATCGGCACCCTGTTCCCCAGAGAACGTTTGCATTTCAATGTCCCTGATGGGGAAGGATATAATTGCCCCACATCTCCAAGTGTGTCATGATTCATGCTGGCTTTATTGCCTGAAAATCTGGGACTTCAAACACCACCCCCTGCCTGACGATACAGGCTGTCTGGGACAGGTATAAAAGGGCTGAGGGCTTTGCAGCCCTCTATCCTGCTTCCTCCACTTGTCTCTAAACAGATCACCTGGTAAGTCGTGCTCTTGGAGGCTTCTTGTGGCTCTCTCCCTGACTCCATCAGTACAGCCTCTCCCCAGATCCTTGCCTAATTCTGCCTGTTCTTTGCAGTACTCCTTGCCTGCGTGGAAGATGTCCTGCTCCAGCCTGTGTGCTCCTGTGTGTGGGGTGGCCGCCCCAGTCCCAGTGGCTGACAGTGCCAATGAGCCTTGCGTGCGGCAGTGCCCCGACTCCACGGTAGTGATCCAGCCCCCGGCCACGGTGCTCACCTTGCCCGGGCCCATCCTCAGCTCCTTCCCGCAGCATGCCGTGGTCGGCTCGGCAGGAGTCCCGGGTGTTGCAGGGGGCTTTGGCGGCACTTTTGGAGGCCGTGGTGGCTTTGGGGGCTATGGAGGCCTTGGGGGTTATGGTGGCCTTTTGGGCTATGGAGGCCTTGGGGGCTATGGAGGCCTCGGAGGCTATGGGGGCTATGGAGCCTTTGGGAGCTGCGGATACGGAGGCTGGCGTCGGGGCCACAGGTACCTCAGCGGCAACTGCGGGCCCTGCTAAGCCCACCTCTGGCTCCAGCCCCTGAAGAAGGAGAGCTCTGGAGCTGCCCTGGAACTTCCCCACCTGATGTTGCCATGAAAGGCTCCCCTTTAGAATCACTGGGCTTGAGAGCTTGGAGGCCTTGTGCCTTCATGGGGCCCTTCTGTCCTTCTCCTCGCTGCTTGAGCTTCGCTTCAGGACTCAATACCCCATGATGATGCAGCTAAGCACCAGACACCTCCTGTGGCAAGGCTGCTGCTCACCAGCGCTCTGCCTTCTGCAAGGGGTCAGGGGCTGCCTTTCTGCCATCTCCCTGCTCCCCTGGACCTGAAATAAAAGCTCTGTTGCACCTCATTCTGGACCCTGTCTTTTCTGTGACCCTTCCTCCATTCGCTTCTTTCTGTGAGGTTGGGGAGCTGCCACCGGGGAGTCCTCAGGGGGCCTGCAGGCACTCCCTCACCTCCTCCCCATGCCCTGCGCAGCACGGCCATTACAAGAGGGTCGCCACAGCCTCCCCAAGGGCAAAGGCCTGGTTAGAGTCAACTGGGAGGCCACGGGACAGAGGAAGGAGGCGGAGGGCCCCCCACCAGCCTTTCCTCCAGCCCCTCGGGTTTCCCTCCTCTTCCTCCCACATCTCCATGGAGCACTTGCACGCCTTTCCCCACCACTGGGCCAGAAGCTCTTCCCTGTATACACAGCTTGCCTGCTTGTAGCTGGTGGACACAGCTCTGCCCGGGTAGGACAGCAGTGCTCCACACAGCCCCATACTGCAGACATGCTGCCAGGCCATGGCTGCCCTTCCTCACACACCAGCACACCAAGCGACCTGCACGGCCAGGCCCCCAGAACACCTGGCCACAACAGCTGTGAGGAAGCACGACTGCTGCCTCCCACCACTCTGCCCTCACCCAGCATGCAGGGGATGCTATGTGAGGCAGCACCCAGTGGTTGGCTGGGGGTCCTAGCACTGGAGCCTGGGGAGTGGTGTGGATGGGCAGAAATGGAAAAGAGGTCCTCAAGCACAAGAGGAGACACACAAACTTCTGCGCAGGTGGTGGAGGAAAGCTGTGGCTGCTCGGACAGTTTGCTGCTGTTTTCCCCTTCCCCTGTCTTGACAATTACGGGTGATGCATGTTTTCTTGAGCCCCCAGCAGCGACCAATGTGCTGCCCCACTGCTCTTCTTGATTTCCCTGACAAGAATCGTCTCCACGAAAGACCACTGTGCAGAGCTAGGATCACACGCTCGGAAGACTTTTGGGGAAGGAAGGGACATGAGGAGGGCACAGACACACACCTCCTACTCAAGTGCTCCGTGGATCTGGATGGCTGTGATGTGTTCATGGCTGTGAGGAGAACCTTGGGAAAACTTGGCTGTGTCTCCTTCACCCCTTCCCAGTGCCACCAGTTGCAGCTGGGCACATGAGCACAGTCAGCAGGTGGCAGGAGCCCTGACCATGCAGTGGCCGTCTCCCTGTCTCCCCAGACCTCCACGGGTGACCATAGAAAAGGCAATATAAAGAGGTCAAACATGCTGTGGTGGCTGTGCAAGACGTCTGTTTCTCTGTCGTGTTCTCAAAGAACATTGAGATTGAAAACATTGAGAACATTGCCATTCTTCCCGCTGAGAGAAGGGAGGAGGTTCAGGGGGCTGTCCTCTACAAGACCCACTGGGGACTCTGATCTTCAGTCGTAATGCCCTGCCCCAGCGGACCAAAGGCCCCTTAGCAAAGCCAGGAGTGCAGCCAGCGGCCTAACTGCCCCGGCTCTGAGGTTTGGGGGAAGTCTGGAAGAAGAAGGATGAAGAAATACCATGGGTCGAGAATGTGGTGCAATAGAGCTTTTATTGCAAGTCCAGGGGAGCAGGAAGATGGCAGAAAGGCAGCCCCAGGGCAGAGGCAGCCCCCAACTCCTTGCAAAAGGCAGAGAGAACGCGAGCAGCAGCCAGCCACAGGAACAGGCAGTTGGCTTTGGGCTGCATCACCCTGGGGGAGCAAGTCCTGAAGTGAAAGTCAATTGGGACAGGAGAAAAAGGGAGCTAGGCCCCATGAAGGCATAGGGCCTCCAAGCTCTGGAGACCAGTGATGATGAAGGGGAGCCCTTCCTGCTGGTGTCATGTCGGGACATACCAGGGCAGCTCTGGAGCTCTCGTTTGTCAGAGGTTGGAGCCAGAGGTGGGCTTAGCAGGGCCCGCAGTTGCCACTGAGGTACCTGTGGCTCCGACGCCAGCCGCCATATCCGCAGCTGCCAAATGCTCCATAGCCCCCATAGCCCCCAAGGCCTCCATAGCCACCAAGGCCTCCGTAACCCCCAAGGCCTCCGTAGCCCAAAAGGCCGCCATAGCCCCCAAGGCCTCCATAGCCCCCAAAGCCACCACGGCCTCCAAAAGTGCCGCCGAAGCCCCCTGCCACACCCGGGACTCCCGCTGAGCCCACCACGGCATGCTGTGGGAAGGAGCTGAGGATGGGCCCGGGCAAGGTGAGCACCGTGGCCGGGGGCTGGATCACCACGGTGGAGTCAGGGCACTGCTGCACGCAGGGCTCGTTGAAGCTGTCAGCCACTGGGGCCGGGGCGGCCACCCCACACACAGGAGCACACAGGCTGGAGCAGGACATCTTCCACGCAGGCAAGGAGTACTGCAAAGAACAGGCAGAATTAGGTAAGGATCTGGGGAGAGGCTGTACTGATGGAGTCAGGGAGAGAGCCGCGAGAAGCCTCCAAGAGCATGACTTACCAGGTGATCTGTTTAGAGACAAGTGGAAGAAGCAGGATAGAGGGCTGCAAAGACCTCAGCCCTTTTATACCTGTCCCAGACAGCCTGCGGCATCAAACATAAGTGGAAGCCCCAGATATTCATGCAAGAAAGCTGACAACCTTCATGACACAGGTGATGATGTGGGGCAATTATATCCCTCCCCACTGGGGACATGGAGGCGCAAATGTGCCCTGGGAAACAGGGAGGTGATGGCAGGGACAGACCATGACACTCACCTACATGAAAGGCCAGCAGCTGCTGAACCTGACCTCACAGCACCAATAAACCCCAATGAATTCCTAATCCCCCAGGCGGATTGGGCTTCACCCGCAATGCCAACACAGCCACAGCTCTTTGCTTGGTCTTCAGGTGAATTGGAGATCAAGGAGTACCCCTTTTCCCACAGAGCATGGAGAAGGGCAATGGTTAGGGATGCTCCTGAACTCCCACCCAAGTGTCTTGCAGCCCTTGCCTGTACAGGGTGATGGCGAGTGTTTGGAAGCTTCTGCAAGTGGGTGGGATGGCTTCATCCCTTTACCCAAACTTCCACCACCTCTGTTTACCAGCCCGTAAAAAGGAGGTAATGGCAGGCATGCAGGCTGTGCGCAGGGTTGCAAAGTGCTTCTTCGGCAAAATACCCGTGATTGTTCCACATAGGAAATGTTTAGGATTAGGAATTCATTGGGGTTTATTGGCGTTCTGAGATCAGCTTCAGCTGCTGCTGGCCTTTCATGTAGGTGAGTGTCATGGTCTGTCCCTGCCATCACCTCCCTGTTTCCCAGGGCACGTTTGCGCCTCCATGTGCCCAGTGGGGAGCGATGTAATTGCCCCACATCACCACCTGTGTCATGAAGGGTGTAAGCTTTACTGCATGAGTATCTGGGGCTTCCACTTATGTTTGATGCCAGGGGCTGTCTGGGACAGGTATAAAAGGGCTGAGGGCTTTGCAGCCCTCTATCCTGCTTCCTCCACTTGTCTCTAAACAGATCACCTGGTAAGTCATGCTCTTGGAGGCTTCTCGGGGCTCTCTCCCTGACTCCATCAATACAGCCTCTCCCCAGACCCTTACCTAATTCTGCCTGTTCTTTGCAGTACTCCTTGCCTGCGTGGAAGATGTCCTGCTCCAGCCTGTGTGCTCCTGTGTGTGGGGTGGCCGCCCCAGTCCCAGTGGCTGACAGTGCCAATGAGCCTTGCGTGCGGCAGTGCCCCGACTCCACGGTAGTGATCCAGCCCCCGGCCACGGTGCTCACCTTGCCCGGGCCCATCCTCAGCTCCTTCCCGCAGCATGCCGTGGTCGGCTCGGCAGGAGTCCCGGGTGTTGCAGGGGGCTTAGGCGGCACTTTTGGAGGCCATGGTGGCTTTGGGGGCTATGGAGGCCTTGGGGGCTATGGTGGCCTTTTGGGCTATGGAGGCCTTGGGGGCTATGGAGGCCTCGGAGGCTATGGGGGCTATGGAGCCTTTGGGAGCTGCGGATACGGAGGCTGGCGTCGGGGCCACAGGTACCTCAGCGGCAACTGCGGGCCCTGCTAAGCCCACCTCTGGCTCCAGCCCCTGAAGAAGGAGAGCTCTGGAGCTGCCCTGGAACTTCCCCACCTGATGTTGCCATGAAAGGCTCCCCTTTAGAATCACTGGGCTTGAGAGCTTGGAGGCCTTGTGCCTTCATGGGGCCCCTCTGTCCTTCTCCTCGCTGCTTGAGCTTCGCTTCAGGACTCAATACCCCATGATGATGCAGCTAAGCACCAGACACCTCCTGTGGCAAGGCTGCTGCTCACCAGCGCTCTGCCTTCTGCAAGGGGTCAGGGGCTGCCTTTCTGCCATCTCCCTGCTCCCCTGGACCTGAAATAAAAGCTCTGTTGCACCTCATTCTGGACCCTGTCTTTTCTGTGACCCTTCCTCCATTCGCTTCTTTCTGTGAGGTTGGGGAGCTGCCACCGGGGAGTCCTCAGGGGGCCTGCAGGCACTCCCTCACCTCCTCCCCATGCCCTGCGCAGCACGGGAATTACAAGAGGGTCGCCACAGCCTCCCCAAGGGCAAAGGCCTGGTTAGAGTCAACTGGGAGGCCACGGGACAGAGGAAGGAGGCGGAGGGCCCCCCACCAGCCTTTCCTCCAGCCCCTCGGGTTTCCCTCCTCTTCCTCCCACATCTCCATGGAGCACTTGCACGCCTTTCCCCACCACTGGGCCAGAAGCTCTTCCCTGTATACACAGCTTGCCTGCTTGTAGCTGGTGGACACAGCTCTGCCCGGGTAGGACAGCAGTGCTCCACACAGCCCCATACTGCAGACATGCTGCCAGGCCACGGCTGCCCTTCCTCACACACCAGCACACAAAGCGACCTGCACGGCCAGGCCCCCAGAACACCTGGCCACAACGGCTGTGAGGAGGCATGACTGCTGCCTCCCACCACTCTGCCCTCACCCAGCATGCAGGGGATGCTATGTGAGGCAGCACCCAGTGGTTGGCTGGGGGTCCTAGCACTGGAGCCTGGGGAGTGGTGTGGATGGGCAGAAATGGAAAAGAGGTCCTCAAGCACAAGAGGAGACACACAAACTTCTGCGCAGGTGGTGGAGGAAAGCTGTGGCTGCTCGGACAGTTTGCTGCTGTTTTCCCCTTCCCCTGTCTTGACAATTACGGGTGATGCATGTTTTCTTGAGCCCCCAGCAGCGACCAATGTGCTGCCCCACTGCTCTTCTTGATTTCCCTGACAAGAATCGTCTCCACGAAAGACCACTGTGCAGAGCTAGGATCACACGCTCGGAAGACTTTTGGGGAAGGAAGGGACATGAGGAGGGCACAGACACACACCTCCTACTCAAGTGCTCCGTGGATCTGGATGGCTGTGATGTGTTCATGGCTGTGAGGAGAACCTTGGGAAAACTTGGCTGTGTCTCCTTCACCCCTTCCCAGTGCCACCAGTTGCAGCTGGGCACATGAGCACAGTCAGCAGGTGGCAGGAGCCCTGACCATGCAGTGGCTGTCTCCCTGTCTCCCCGGACCTCCACGGGTGACCATAGAAAAGGCAATATAAAGAGGTCAAACATGCTGTGGTGGCTGTGCAAGACGTCTGTTTCTCTGTCGTGTTCTCAAAGAACATTGAGATTGAAAACATTGAGAACATTGCCATTCTTCCCGCTGAGAGAAGGGAGGAGGTTCAGGGGGCTGTCCTCTACAAGACCCACTGGGGACTCTGATCTTCAGTCGTAATGCCCTGCCCCAGCGGCCCAATGGCCCCATTAGCAAAGCCAGGAGTGCAGCCAGCGGCCCAACTGCCCCGGCTCTGAGGTTTGGGGGAAGTCTGGAAGAAGAAGGATGAAGAAATACCATGGGTCGAGAATGTGGTGCAATAGAGCTTTTATTGCAAGTCCAGGGGAGCAGGAAGATGGCAGAAAGGCAGCCCCAGGGCAGAGGCAGCCCCCAACTCCTTGCAAAAGGCAGAGAGAACGCGAGCAGCAGCCAGCCACAGGAACAGGCAGTTGGCTTTGGGCTGCATCACCCTGGGGGAGCAAGTCCTGAAGTGAAACTCAATTGGGACAGGAGAAAAAGGGAGCTAGGCCCCATGAAGGCATAGGGCCTCCAAGCTCTGGAGACCAGTGATGATGAAGGGGAGCCCTTCCTGCTGGTGTCATGTTGGGACGTTCCAGGGCAGCCCTGGAGCTCTCCTTCTTCAAGGGCTGGAGGCAGAGGTGGGCTTAACAGGGCCCGCAGTTGCCGCTGAGGTACCTGTGGCCCCGACGCCAGCCGCCGTATCCACAGCTCCCAAATGCTCCATAGCCCCCATAGCCTCCAAGGCCTCCATAGCTCCCAATGCCGCCATAACCCAAAAGGCCACCATAACCCCCAAGGCCTCCGTAGCCCCCAAAGCCACCACGGCCTCCAAAAGTGCCGCCGAAGCCCCCTGCCACACCCGGGACTCCCGCTGAGCCGACCACGGCATGCTGTGGGAAGGAGCTGAGGATGGGCCCGGGCAAGGTGAACACCGTGGCCGGGGGCTGGATCACCACGGTGGAGTCGGGGCACTGCTGCACGCAGGGCTCGTTGAAGCTGTCAGCCACTGGGACTGGGGCGGCCACCCCGCACACAGGGGCACACAGGCTGGAGCAGGACATCCTTCGATTTGCAGGCAAAACTGTGAGAGAAGGCAGAGCTGGGATCAGAACATCACCACATTGCAAATACCCTGTGGCTCTCCCGTTCTTGGAGCTTGTGCCCCAGGAAATGCTCTGCATCACATCAGGCAGTCAGAGCATAAAGACAATATTCATTTGGAAAGCTAGTGTAGACCACTTACTCCCCCTGACCCTTAGGACATAAGAAAAACCACATCATCCAAAGCACATGGAAAGAGACTGAGCACCCAAAGGATACAATTGCGTTGGGAAGCTCAGAGCACCATGCCTAAAAGTTTCAATATCCATCCTTTCCAGAGCTATGAAACACTACTGTCACAACCAAGCTTATACAACACTACAAAAAGAATGGTAGAACAAACACCAATAGATGCAATTGATGAAACGATTGCTGAGGAAAAGAAGAGGCACATAAGGCATGGACTTACCCAGGTGATCTGGTAAGAGACAAGTGGAGGAAGCAGGATAGAGGGCTGTGAAACCCTCAGCCCTTTTATACCTGTCCCAGACAGCCTGCAGCATTGAACAGAGGTGGAAGCCCCAGATATTCATGCAATAAAGACATCACAAATCATGACACGTGTGGAAACGCGGGGCAATTTTATCCCTCCCCATTGAGGACACTGAGGCTCAAATGTGCCCTGGGGAAGAGGAACGTGATGGAAGGGACAGGCCGTGACAGTCACATGAAAGGCCAGGTGCTGCTGAAGCTGACCTCACAGCACCAATAAACCCCAATGAGTTCCTAATCCCCTGGGCAGATCGGGCTTCACCTACAACACCAACATAGCCACAGCTCTCTGCTTGGCCTTCAGGAGAACTGGAGAGTAAGGAGTAGCACATGTCCCACAGGGCAGGGAGAAGGACAACGGTTAGGGATGCTCCTGAACTCCCACCCGAGTGCCTCGCAGCCCTTGCCTGTACAGGGAGATGGTGAGTGTTTAGGAGCTGCTGCAAGTGAGTGGGATGGCTTCATCCCTTCACCCAAACTTCCACCACCTCTGTTTACCAGCCCGTAAAAGGGAGGTAATGGCAGGCGTGCTGGCTGTGCACAGGATTGCAAAATGCTTCTTCAACCAATTGCCCATGACTCTTCCACATAGACAAAGTTTAGGATTAGGAAGAAATCAGGGTTTATTGGTGGTGTGAGGTCAGTTTCAGCAGTGGCTGGCTTTTCATGAAGTTATGTGTCGTGGCCTGTTCCTCCCATCGGCACCCTGTTCCCCAGAGAACGTTTGCATTTCAATGTCCCTGATGGGGAAGGATATAATTGCCCCACATCTCCAAGTGTGTCATGATTCATGCTGGCTTTATTGCCTGAAAATCTGGGACTTCAAACACCACCCCCTGCCTGATGATACAGGCTGTCTGGGACAGGTATAAAAGGGCTGAGGGCTTTGCAGCCCTCTATCCTGCTTCCTCCACTTGTCTCTAAACAGATCACCTGGTAAGTCGTGCTCTTGGAGGCTTCTCGGGGCTCTCTCCCTGACTCCATCAATACAGCCTCTCCCCAGACCCTTACCTAATTCTGCCTGTTCTTTGCAGTACTCCTTGCCTGCGTGGAAGATGTCCTGCTCCAGCCTGTGTGCTCCTGTGTGTGGGGTGGCCGCCCCAGTCCCAGTGGCTGACAGTGCCAATGAGCCTTGCGTGCGGCAGTGCCCCGACTCCACGGTAGTGATCCAGCCCCCGGCCACGGTGCTCACCTTGCCCGGGCCCATCCTCAGCTCCTTCCCGCAGCATGCCGTGGTCGGCTCGGCAGGAGTCCCGGGTGTTGCAGGGGGCTTAGGCGGCACTTTTGGAGGCCATGGTGGCTTTGGGGGCTATGGAGGCCTTGGGGGCTATGGTGGCCTTTTGGGCTATGGAGGCCTTGGGGGCTATGGAGGCCTCGGAGGCTATGGGGGCTATGGAGCCTTTGGGAGCTGCGGATACGGAGGCTGGCGTCGGGGCCACAGGTACCTCAGCGGCAACTGCGGGCCCTGCTAAGCCCACCTCTGGCTCCAGCCCCTGAAGAAGGAGAGCTCTGGAGCTGCCCTGGAACTTCCCCACCTGATGTTGCCATGAAAGGCTCCCCTTTAGAATCACTGGGCTTGAGAGCTTGGAGGCCTTGTGCCTTCATGGGGCCCCTCTGTCCTTCTCCTCGCTGCTTGAGCTTCGCTTCAGGACTCAATACCCCATGATGATGCAGCTAAGCACCAGACACCTCCTGTGGCAAGGCTGCTGCTCACCAGCGCTCTGCCTTCTGCAAGGGGTCAGGGGCTGCCTTTCTGCCATCTCCCTGCTCCCCTGGACCTGAAATAAAAGCTCTGTTGCACCTCATTCTGGACCCTGTCTTTTCTGTGACCCTTCCTCCATTCGCTTCTTTCTGTGAGGTTGGGGAGCTGCCACCGGGGAGTCCTCAGGGGGCCTGCAGGCACTCCCTCACCTCCTCCCCATGCCCTGCGCAGCACGGGAATTACAAGAGGGTCGCCACAGCCTCCCCAAGGGCAAAGGCCTGGTTAGAGTCAACTGGGAGGCCACGGGACAGAGGAAGGAGGCGGAGGGCCCCCCACCAGCCTTTCCTCCAGCCCCTCGGGTTTCCCTCCTCTTCCTCCCACATCTCCATGGAGCACTTGCACGCCTTTCCCCACCACTGGGCCAGAAGCTCTTCCCTGTATACACAGCTTGCCTGCTTGTAGCTGGTGGACACAGCTCTGCCCGGGTAGGACAGCAGTGCTCCACACAGCCCCATACTGCAGACATGCTGCCAGGCCACGGCTGCCCTTCCTCACACACCAGCACACAAAGCGACCTGCACGGCCAGGCCCCCAGAACACCTGGCCACAACGGCTGTGAGGAGGCATGACTGCTGCCTCCCACCACTCTGCCCTCACCCAGCATGCAGGGGATGCTATGTGAGGCAGCACCCAGTGGTTGGCTGGGGGTCCTAGCACTGGAGCCTGGGGAGTGGTGTGGATGGGCAGAAATGGAAAAGAGGTCCTCAAGCACAAGAGGAGACACACAAACTTCTGCGCAGGTGGTGGAGGAAAGCTGTGGCTGCTCGGACAGTTTGCTGCTGTTTTCCCCTTCCCCTGTCTTGACAATTACGGGTGATGCATGTTTTCTTGAGCCCCCAGCAGCGACCAATGTGCTGCCCCACTGCTCTTCTTGATTTCCCTGACAAGAATCGTCTCCACGAAAGACCACTGTGCAGAGCTAGGATCACACGCTCGGAAGACTTTTGGGGAAGGAAGGGACATGAGGAGGGCACAGACACACACCTCCTACTCAAGTGCTCCGTGGATCTGGATGGCTGTGATGTGTTCATGGCTGTGAGGAGAACCTTGGGAAAACTTGGCTGTGTCTCCTTCACCCCTTCCCAGTGCCACCAGTTGCAGCTGGGCACATGAGCACAGTCAGCAGGTGGCAGGAGCCCTGACCATGCAGTGGCTGTCTCCCTGTCTCCCCGGACCTCCACGGGTGACCATAGAAAAGGCAATATAAAGAGGTCAAACATGCTGTGGTGGCTGTGCAAGACGTCTGTTTCTCTGTCGTGTTCTCAAAGAACATTGAGATTGAAAACATTGAGAACATTGCCATTCTTCCCGCTGAGAGAAGGGAGGAGGTTCAGGGGGCTGTCCTCTACAAGACCCACTGGGGACTCTGATCTTCAGTCGTAATGCCCTGCCCCAGCGGCCCAATGGCCCCATTAGCAAAGCCAGGAGTGCAGCCAGCGGCCCAACTGCCCCGGCTCTGAGGTTTGGGGGAAGTCTGGAAGAAGAAGGATGAAGAAATACCATGGGTCGAGAATGTGGTGCAATAGAGCTTTTATTGCAAGTCCAGGGGAGCAGGAAGATGGCAGAAAGGCAGCCCCAGGGCAGAGGCAGCCCCCAACTCCTTGCAAAAGGCAGAGAGAACGCGAGCAGCAGCCAGCCACAGGAACAGGCAGTTGGCTTTGGGCTGCATCACCCTGGGGGAGCAAGTCCTGAAGTGAAACTCAATTGGGACAGGAGAAAAAGGGAGCTAGGCCCCATGAAGGCATAGGGCCTCCAAGCTCTGGAGACCAGTGATGATGAAGGGGAGCCCTTCCTGCTGGTGTCATGTTGGGACGTTCCAGGGCAGCCCTGGAGCTCTCCTTCTTCAAGGGCTGGAGGCAGAGGTGGGCTTAACAGGGCCCGCAGTTGCCGCTGAGGTACCTGTGGCCCCGACGCCAGCCGCCGTATCCACAGCTCCCAAATGCTCCATAGCCCCCATAGCCTCCAAGGCCTCCATAGCTCCCAATGCCGCCATAACCCAAAAGGCCACCATAACCCCCAAGGCCTCCGTAGCCCCCAAAGCCACCACGGCCTCCAAAAGTGCCGCCGAAGCCCCCTGCCACACCCGGGACTCCCGCTGAGCCGACCACGGCATGCTGTGGGAAGGAGCTGAGGATGGGCCCGGGCAAGGTGAACACCGTGGCCGGGGGCTGGATCACCACGGTGGAGTCGGGGCACTGCTGCACGCAGGGCTCGTTGAAGCTGTCAGCCACTGGGACTGGGGCGGCCACCCCGCACACAGGGGCACACAGGCTGGAGCAGGACATCCTTCGATTTGCAGGCAAAACTGTGAGAGAAGGCAGAGCTGGGATCAGAACATCACCACATTGCAAATACCCTGTGGCTCTCCCGTTCTTGGAGCTTGTGCCCCAGGAAATGCTCTGCATCACATCAGGCAGTCAGAGCATAAAGACAATATTCATTTGGAAAGCTAGTGTAGACCACTTACTCCCCCTGACCCTTAGGACATAAGAAAAACCACATCATCCAAAGCACATGGAAAGAGACTGAGCACCCAAAGGATACAATTGCGTTGGGAAGCTCAGAGCACCATGCCTAAAAGTTTCAATATCCATCCTTTCCAGAGCTATGAAACACTACTGTCACAACCAAGCTTATACAACACTACAAAAAGAATGGTAGAACAAACACCAATAGATGCAATTGATGAAACGATTGCTGAGGAAAAGAAGAGGCACATAAGGCATGGACTTACCCAGGTGATCTGGTAAGAGACAAGTGGAGGAAGCAGGATAGAGGGCTGTGAAACCCTCAGCCCTTTTATACCTGTCCCAGACAGCCTGCAGCATTGAACAGAGGTGGAAGCCCCAGATATTCATGCAATAAAGACATCACAAATCATGACACGTGTGGAAACGCGGGGCAATTTTATCCCTCCCCATTGAGGACACTGAGGCTCAAATGTGCCCTGGGGAAGAGGAACGTGATGGAAGGGACAGGCCGTGACAGTCACATGAAAGGCCAGGTGCTGCTGAAGCTGACCTCACAGCACCAATAAACCCCAATGAGTTCCTAATCCCCTGGGCAGATCGGGCTTCACCTACAACACCAACATAGCCACAGCTCTCTGCTTGGCCTTCAGGAGAACTGGAGAGTAAGGAGTAGCACATGTCCCACAGGGCAGGGAGAAGGACAACGGTTAGGGATGCTCCTGAACTCCCACCCGAGTGCCTCGCAGCCCTTGCCTGTACAGGGAGATGGTGAGTGTTTAGGAGCTGCTGCAAGTGAGTGGGATGGCTTCATCCCTTCACCCAAACTTCCACCACCTCTGTTTACCAGCCCGTAAAAGGGAGGTAATGGCAGGCGTGCTGGCTGTGCACAGGATTGCAAAATGCTTCTTCAACCAATTGCCCATGACTCTTCCACATAGACAAAGTTTAGGATTAGGAAGAAATCAGGGTTTATTGGTGGTGTGAGGTCAGTTTCAGCAGTGGCTGGCTTTTCATGAAGTTATGTGTCGTGGCCTGTTCCTCCCATCGGCACCCTGTTCCCCAGAGAACGTTTGCATTTCAATGTCCCTGATGGGGAAGGATATAATTGCCCCACATCTCCAAGTGTGTCATGATTCATGCTGGCTTTATTGCCTGAAAATCTGGGACTTCAAACACCACCCCCTGCCTGATGATACAGGCTGTCTGGGACAGGTATAAAAGGGCTGAGGGCTTTGCAGCCCTCTATCCTGCTTCCTCCACTTGTCTCTAAACAGATCACCTGGTAAGTCGTGCTCTTGGAGGCTTCTCGGGGCTCTCTCCCTGACTCCATCAATACAGCCTCTCCCCAGACCCTTACCTAATTCTGCCTGTTCTTTGCAGTACTCCTTGCCTGCGTGGAAGATGTCCTGCTCCAGCCTGTGTGCTCCTGTGTGTGGGGTGGCCGCCCCAGTCCCAGTGGCTGACAGTGCCAATGAGCCTTGCGTGCGGCAGTGCCCCGACTCCACGGTAGTGATCCAGCCCCCGGCCACGGTGCTCACCTTGCCCGGGCCCATCCTCAGCTCCTTCCCGCAGCATGCCGTGGTCGGCTCGGCAGGAGTCCCGGGTGTTGCAGGGGGCTTAGGCGGCACTTTTGGAGGCCATGGTGGCTTTGGGGGCTATGGAGGCCTTGGGGGCTATGGTGGCCTTTTGGGCTATGGAGGCCTTGGGGGCTATGGAGGCCTCGGAGGCTATGGGGGCTATGGAGCCTTTGGGAGCTGCGGATACGGAGGCTGGCGTCGGGGCCACAGGTACCTCAGCGGCAACTGCGGGCCCTGCTAAGCCCACCTCTGGCTCCAGCCCCTGAAGAAGGAGAGCTCTGGAGCTGCCCTGGAACTTCCCCACCTGATGTTGCCATGAAAGGCTCCCCTTTAGAATCACTGGGCTTGAGAGCTTGGAGGCCTTGTGCCTTCATGGGGCCCCTCTGTCCTTCTCCTCGCTGCTTGAGCTTCGCTTCAGGACTCAATACCCCATGATGATGCAGCTAAGCACCAGACACCTCCTGTGGCAAGGCTGCTGCTCACCAGCGCTCTGCCTTCTTCAAGGGGTCAGGGGCTGCCTTTCTGCCATCTCCCTGCTCCCCTGGACCTGAAATAAAAGCTCTGTTGCACCTCATTCTGGACCCTGTCTTTTCTGTGACCCTTCCTCCATTCGCTTCTTTCTGTGAGGTTGGGGAGCTGCCACCGGGGAGTCCTCAGGGGGCCTGCAGGCACTCCCTCACCTCCTCCCCATGCCCTGCGCAGCACGGCCATTATAAGAGGGTCGCCACAGCCTCCCCAAGGGCAAAGGCCTGGTTAGAGTCAACTGGGAGGCCACGGGACAGAGGAAGGAGGCGGAGGGCCCCCCACCAGCCTTTCCTCCAGCCCCTCGGGTTTCCCTCCTCTTCCTCCCACATCTCCATGGAGCACTTGCACGCCTTTCCCCACCACTGGGCCAGAAGCTCTTCCCTGTATACACAGCTTGCCTGCTTGTAGCTGGTGGACACAGCTCTGCCCGGGTAGGACAGCAGTGCTCCACACAGCCCCATACTGCAGACATGCTGCCAGGCCACGGCTGCCCTTCCTCACACACCAGCACACCAAGCGACCTGCACGGCCAGGCCCCCAGAACACCTGGCCACAACGGCTGTGAGGAGGCACGACTGCTGCCTCCCACCACTCTGCCCTCACCCAGCATGCAGGGGATGCTATGTGAGGCAGCACCCAGTGGTTGGCTGGGGGTCCTAGCACTGGAGCCTGGGGAGTGGTGTGGATGGGCAGAAATGGAAAAGAGGTCCTCAAGCACAAGAGGAGACACACAAACTTCTGCGCAGGTGGTGGAGGAAAGCTGTGGCTGCTCGGACAGTTTGCTGCTGTTTTCCCCTTCCCCTGTCTTGACAATTACGGGTGATGCATGTTTTCTTGAGCCCCCAGCAGCGACCAATGTGCTGCCCCACTGCTCTTCTTGATTTCCCTGACAAGAATCGTCTCCACGAAAGACCACTGTGCAGAGCTAGGATCACACGATCGGAAGACTTTTGGGGAAGGAAGGGACATGAGGAGGGCACAGACACACACCTCCTACTCAAGTGCTCCGTGGATCTGGATGGCTGTGATGTGTTCATGGCTGTGAGGAGAACCTTGGGAAAACTTGGCTGTGTCTCCTTCACCCCTTCCCAGTGCCACCAGTTGCAGCTGGGCACATGAGCACAGTCAGCAGGTGGCAGGAGCCCTGACCATGCAGTGGCCGTCTCCCTGTCTCCCCGGACCTCCACGGGTGACCATAGAAAAGGCAATATAAAGAGGTCAAACATGCTGTGGTGGCTGTGCAAGACGTCTGTTTCTCTGTCGTGTTCTCAAAGAACATTGAGATTGAAAACATTGAGAACATTGCCATTCTTCCCGCTGAGAGAAGGGAGGAGGTTCAGGGGGCTGTCCTCTACAAGACCCACTGGGGACTCTGATCTTCAGTCGTAATGCCCTGCCCCAGCGGACCAAAGGCCCCTTAGCAAAGCCAGGAGTGCAGCCAGCGGCCCAACTGCCCCGGCTCTGAGGTTTGGGGGAAGTCTGGAAGAAGAAGGATGAAGAAATACCATGGGTCGAGAATGTGGTGCAATAGAGCTTTTATTGCAAGTCCAGGGGAGCAGGAAGATGGCAGAAAGGCAGCCCCAGGGCAGAGGCAGCCCCCAACTCCTTGCAAAAGGCAGAGAGAACGCGAGCAGCAGCCAGCCACAGGAACAGGCAGTTGGCTTTGGGCTGCATCACCCTGGGGGAGCAAGTCCTGAAGTGAAAGTCAATTGGGACAGGAGAAAAAGGGAGCTAGGCCCCATGAAGGCATAGGGCCTCCAAGCTCTGGAGACCAGTGATGATGAAGGGGAGCCCTTCCTGCTGGTGTCATGTCGGGACATACCAGGGCAGCTCTGGAGCTCTCGTTTGTCAGAGGTTGGAGCCAGAGGTGGGCTTAGCAGGGCCCGCAGTTGCCACTGAGGTACCTGTGGCTCCGACGCCAGCCGCCATATCCGCAGCTGCCAAATGCTCCATAGCCCCCATAGCCCCCAAGGCCTCCATAGCCACCAAGGCCTCCGTAACCCCCAAGGCCTCCGTAGCCCAAAAGGCCGCCATAGCCCCCAAGGCCTCCATAGCCCCCAAAGCCACCACGGCCTCCAAAAGTGCCGCCGAAGCCCCCTGCCACACCCGGGACTCCCGCTGAGCCCACCACGGCATGCTGTGGGAAGGAGCTGAGGATGGGCCCGGGCAAGGTGAGCACCGTGGCCGGGGGCTGGATCACCACGGTGGAGTCAGGGCACTGCTGCACGCAGGGCTCGTTGAAGCTGTCAGCCACTGGGGCCGGGGCGGCCACCCCGCACACAGGAGCACACAGGCTGGAGCAGGACATCTTCCACGCAGGCAAGGAGTACTGCAAAGAACAGGCAGAATTAGGTAAGGATCTGGGGAGAGGCTGTACTGATGGAGTCAGGGAGAGAGCCGCGAGAAGCCTCCAAGAGCATGACTTACCAGGTGATCTGTTTAGAGACAAGTGGAAGAAGCAGGATAGAGGGCTGCAAAGACCTCAGCCCTTTTATACCTGTCCCAGACAGCCTGCGGCATCAAACATAAGTGGAAGCCCCAGATATTCATGCAAGAAAGCTGACAACCTTCATGACACAGGTGATGATGTGGGGCAATTATATCCCTCCCCACTGGGGACATGGAGGCGCAAATGTGCCCTGGGAAACAGGGAGGTGATGGCAGGGACAGACCATGACACTCACCTACATGAAAGGCCAGCAGCTGCTGAACCTGACCTCACAGCACCAATAAACCCCAATGAATTCCTAATCCCCCAGGCGGATTGGGCTTCACCCGCAATGCCAACACAGCCACAGCTCTTTGCTTGGTCTTCAGGTGAATTGGAGATCAAGGAGTACCCCTTTTCCCACAGAGCATGGAGAAGGGCAATGGTTAGGGATGCTCCTGAACTCCCACCCAAGTGTCTTGCAGCCCTTGCCTGTACAGGGTGATGGCGAGTGTTTGGAAGCTTCTGCAAGTGGGTGGGATGGCTTCATCCCTTTACCCAAACTTCCACCACCTCTGTTTACCAGCCCGTAAAAAGGAGGTAATGGCAGGCATGCAGGCTGTGCGCAGGGTTGCAAAGTGCTTCTTCGGCAAAATACCCGTGATTGTTCCACATAGGAAATGTTTAGGATTAGGAATTCATTGGGGTTTATTGGCGTTCTGAGATCAGCTTCAGCTGCTGCTGGCCTTTCATGTAGGTGAGTGTCATGGTCTGTCCCTGCCATCACCTCCCTGTTTCCCAGGGCACGTTTGCGCCTCCATGTCCCCAGTGGGGAGCGATGTAATTACCCCACATCACCACCTGTGTCATGAAGGGTGTAAGCTTTACTGCATGAGTATCTGGGGCTTCCACTTATGTTTGATGCCAGGGGCTGTCTGGGACAGGTATAAAAGGGCTGAGGGCTTTGCAGCCCTCTATCCTGCTTCCTCCACTTGTCTCTAAACAGATCACCTGGTAAGTCATGCTCTTGGAGGCTTCTCGCGGCTCTCTCCCTGACTCCATCAATACAGCCTCTCCCCAGACCCTTACCTAATTCTGCCTGTTCTTTGCAGTACTCCTTGCCTGCGTGGAAGATGTCCTGCTCCAGCCTGTGTGCTCCTGTGTGTGGGGTGGCCGCCCCAGTCCCAGTGGCTGACAGTGCCAATGAGCCTTGCGTGCGGCAGTGCCCCGACTCCACGGTAGTGATCCAGCCCCCGGCCACGGTGCTCACCTTGCCCGGGCCCATCCTCAGCTCCTTCCCGCAGCATGCCGTGGTCGGCTCGGCAGGAGTCCCGGGTGTTGCAGGGGGCTTAGGCGGCACTTTTGGAGGCCATGGTGGCTTTGGGGGCTATGGAGGCCTTGGGGGCTATGGTGGCCTTTTGGGCTATGGAGGCCTTGGGGGCTATGGAGGCCTCGGAGGCTATGGGGGCTATGGAGCCTTTGGGAGCTGCGGATACGGAGGCTGGCGTCGGGGCCACAGGTACCTCAGCGGCAACTGCGGGCCCTGCTAAGCCCACCTCTGGCTCCAGCCCCTGAAGAAGGAGAGCTCTGGAGCTGCCCTGGAACTTCCCCACCTGATGTTGCCATGAAAGGCTCCCCTTTAGAATCACTGGGCTTGAGAGCTTGGAGGCCTTGTGCCTTCATGGGGCCCTTCTGTCCTTCTCCTCGCTGCTTGAGCTTCGCTTCAGGACTCAATACCCCATGATGATGCAGCTAAGCACCAGACACCTCCTGTGGCAAGGCTGCTGCTCACCAGCGCTCTGCCTTCTGCAAGGGGTCAGGGGCTGCCTTTCTGCCATCTCCCTGCTCCCCTGGACCTGAAATAAAAGCTCTGTTGCACCTCATTCTGGACCCTGTCTTTTCTGTGACCCTTCCTCCATTCGCTTCTTTCTGTGAGGTTGGGGAGCTGCCACCGGGGAGTCCTCAGGGGGCCTGCAGGCACTCCCTCACCTCCTCCCCATGCCCTGCGCAGCACGGGAATTACAAGAGGGTCGCCACAGCCTCCCCAAGGGCAAAGGCCTGGTTAGAGTCAACTGGGAGGCCACGGGACAGAGGAAGGAGGCGGAGGGCCCCCCACCAGCCTTTCCTCCAGCCCCTCGGGTTTCCCTCCTCTTCCTCCCACATCTCCATGGAGCACTTGCACGCCTTTCCCCACCACTGGGCCAGAAGCTCTTCCCTGTATACACAGCTTGCCTGCTTGTAGCTGGTGGACACAGCTCTGCCCGGGTAGGACAGCAGTGCTCCACACAGCCCCATACTGCAGACATGCTGCCAGGCCACGGCTGCCCTTCCTCACACACCAGCACACAAAGCGACCTGCACGGCCAGGCCCCCAGAACACCTGGCCACAACGGCTGTGAGGAGGCATGACTGCTGCCTCCCACCACTCTGCCCTCACCCAGCATGCAGGGGATGCTATGTGAGGCAGCACCCAGTGGTTGGCTGGGGGTCCTAGCACTGGAGCCTGGGGAGTGGTGTGGATGGGCAGAAATGGAAAAGAGGTCCTCAAGCACAAGAGGAGACACACAAACTTCTGCGCAGGTGGTGGAGGAAAGCTGTGGCTGCTCGGACAGTTTGCTGCTGTTTTCCCCTTCCCCTGTCTTGACAATTACGGGTGATGCATGTTTTCTTGAGCCCCCAGCAGCGACCAATGTGCTGCCCCACTGCTCTTCTTGATTTCCCTGACAAGAATCGTCTCCACGAAAGACCACTGTGCAGAGCTAGGATCACACGATCGGAAGACTTTTGGGGAAGGAAGGGACATGAGGAGGGCACAGACACACACCTCCTACTCAAGTGCTCCGTGGATCTGGATGGCTGTGATGTGTTCATGGCTGTGAGGAGAACCTTGGGAAAACTTGGCTGTGTCTCCTTCACCCCTTCCCAGTGCCACCAGTTGCAGCTGGGCACATGAGCACAGTCAGCAGGTGGCAGGAGCCCTGACCATGCAGTGGCCGTCTCCCTGTCTCCCCGGACCTCCACGGGTGACCATAGAAAAGGCAATATAAAGAGGTCAAACATGCTGTGGTGGCTGTGCAAGACGTCTGTTTCTCTGTCGTGTTCTCAAAGAACATTGAGATTGAAAACATTGAGAACATTGCCATTCTTCCCGCTGAGAGAAGGGAGGAGGTTCAGGGGGCTGTCCTCTACAAGACCCACTGGGGACTCTGATCTTCAGTCGTAATGCCCTGCCCCAGCGGCCCAAAGGCCCCTTTAGCAAAGCCAGGAGTGCAGCCAGCGGCCCAACTGCCCCGGCTCTGAGGTTTGGGGGAAGTCTGGAAGAAGAAGGATGAAGAAATACCATGGGTCGAGAATGTGGTGCAATAGAGCTTTTATTGCAAGTCCAGGGGAGCAGGAAGATGGCAGAAAGGCAGCCCCAGGGCAGAGGCAGCCCCCAACTCCTTGCAAAAGGCAGAGAGAACGCGAGCAGCAGCCAGCCACAGGAACAGGCAGTTGGCTTTGGGCTGCATCACCCTGGGGGAGCAAGTCCTGAAGTGAAACTCAATTGGGACAGGAGAAAAAGGGAGCTAGGCCCCATGAAGGCATAGGGCCTCCAAGCTCTGGAGACCAGTGATGATGAAGGGGAGCCCTTCCTGCTGGTGTCATGTTGGGACGTTCCAGGGCAGCCCTGGAGCTCTCCTTCTTCAAGGGCTGGAGGCAGAGGTGGGCTTAACAGGGCCCGCAGTTGCCGCTGAGGTACCTGTGGCCCCGACGCCAGCCGCCGTATCCACAGCTCCCAAATGCTCCATAGCCCCCATAGCCTCCAAGGCCTCCATAGCTCCCAATGCCGCCATAACCCAAAAGGCCACCATAACCCCCAAGGCCTCCGTAGCCCCCAAAGCCACCACGGCCTCCAAAAGTGCCGCCGAAGCCCCCTGCCACACCCGGGACTCCCGCTGAGCCGACCACGGCATGCTGTGGGAAGGAGCTGAGGATGGGCCCGGGCAAGGTGAACACCGTGGCCGGGGGCTGGATCACCACGGTGGAGTCGGGGCACTGCTGCACGCAGGGCTCGTTGAAGCTGTCAGCCACTGGGACTGGGGCGGCCACCCCGCACACAGGGGCACACAGGCTGGAGCAGGACATCCTTCGATTTGCAGGCAAAACTGTGAGAGAAGGCAGAGCTGGGATCAGAACATCACCACATTGCAAATACCCTGTGGCTCTCCCGTTCTTGGAGCTTGTGCCCCAGGAAATGCTCTGCATCACATCAGGCAGTCAGAGCATAAAGACAATATTCATTTGGAAAGCTAGTGTAGACCACTTACTCCCCCTGACCCTTAGGACATAAGAAAAACCACATCATCCAAAGCACATGGAAAGAGACTGAGCACCCAAAGGATACAATTGCGTTGGGAAGCTCAGAGCACCATGCCTAAAAGTTTCAATATCCATCCTTTCCAGAGCTATGAAACACTACTGTCACAACCAAGCTTATACAACACTACAAAAAGAATGGTAGAACAAACACCAATAGATGCAATTGATGAAACGATTGCTGAGGAAAAGAAGAGGCACATAAGGCATGGACTTACCCAGGTGATCTGGTAAGAGACAAGTGGAGGAAGCAGGATAGAGGGCTGTGAAACCCTCAGCCCTTTTATACCTGTCCCAGACAGCCTGCAGCATTGAACAGAGGTGGAAGCCCCAGATATTCATGCAATAAAGACATCACAAATCATGACACGTGTGGAAACGCGGGGCAATTTTATCCCTCCCCATTGAGGACACTGAGGCTCAAATGTGCCCTGGGGAAGAGGAACGTGATGGAAGGGACAGGCCGTGACAGTCACATGAAAGGCCAGGTGCTGCTGAAGCTGACCTCACAGCACCAATAAACCCCAATGAGTTCCTAATCCCCTGGGCAGATCGGGCTTCACCTACAACACCAACATAGCCACAGCTCTCTGCTTGGCCTTCAGGAGAACTGGAGAGTAAGGAGTAGCACATGTCCCACAGGGCAGGGAGAAGGACAACGGTTAGGGATGCTCCTGAACTCCCACCCGAGTGCCTCGCAGCCCTTGCCTGTACAGGGAGATGGTGAGTGTTTAGGAGCTGCTGCAAGTGAGTGGGATGGCTTCATCCCTTCACCCAAACTTCCACCACCTCTGTTTACCAGCCCGTAAAAGGGAGGTAATGGCAGGCGTGCTGGCTGTGCACGGGATTGCAAAATGCTTCTTCAACCAATTGCCCATGACTCTTCCACATAGACAAAGTTTAGGATTAGGAAGAAATCAGGGTTTATTGGTGGTGTGAGGTCAGTTTCAGCAGTGGCTGGCTTTTCATGAAGTTATGTGTCGTGGCCTGTTCCTCCCATCGGCACCCTGTTCCCCAGAGAACGTTTGCATTTCAATGTCCCTGATGGGGAAGGATATAATTGCCCCACATCTCCAAGTGTGTCATGATTCATGCTGGCTTTATTGCCTGAAAATCTGGGACTTCAAACACCACCCCCTGCCTGATGATACAGGCTGTCTGGGACAGGTATAAAAGGGCTGAGGGCTTTGCAGCCCTCTATCCTGCTTCCTCCACTTGTCTCTAAACAGATCACCTGGTAAGTCGTGCTCTTGGAGGCTTCTTGTGGCTCTCTCCCTGACTCCATCAGTACAGCCTCTCCCCAGATCCTTGCCTAATTCTGCCTGTTCTTTGCAGTACTCCTTGCCTGCGTGGAAGATGTCCTGCTCCAGCCTGTGTGCTCCTGTGTGTGGGGTGGCCGCCCCAGTCCCAGTGGCTGACAGTGCCAATGAGCCTTGCGTGCGGCAGTGCCCCGACTCCACGGTAGTGATCCAGCCCCCGGCCACGGTGCTCACCTTGCCCGGGCCCATCCTCAGCTCCTTCCCGCAGCATGCCGTGGTCGGCTCGGCAGGAGTCCCGGGTGTTGCAGGGGGCTTTGGCGGCACTTTTGGAGGCCGTGGTGGCTTTGGGGGCTATGGAGGCCTTGGGGGTTATGGTGGCCTTTTGGGCTATGGAGGCCTTGGGGGCTATGGAGGCCTCGGAGGCTATGGGGGCTATGGTGCCTTTGGGAGCTGCGGATACGGAGGCTGGCGTCGGGGCCACAGGTACCTCAGCGGCAACTGCGGGCCCTGCTAAGCCCACCTCTGGCTCCAGCCCCTGAAGAAGGAGAGCTCTGGAGCTGCCCTGGAACTTCCCCACCTGATGTTGCCATGAAAGGCTCCCCTTTAGAATCACTGGGCTTGAGAGCTTGGAGGCCTTGTGCCTTCATGGGGCCCCTCTGTCCTTCTCCTCGCTGCTTGAGCTTCGCTTCAGGACTCAATACCCCATGATGATGCAGCTAAGCACCAGACACCTCCTGTGGCAAGGCTGCTGCTCACCAGCGCTCTGCCTTCTTCAAGGGGTCAGGGGCTGCCTTTCTGCCATCTCCCTGCTCCCCTGGACCTGAAATAAAAGCTCTGTTGCACCTCATTCTGGACCCTGTCTTTTCTGTGACCCTTCCTCCATTCGCTTCTTTCTGTGAGGTTGGGGAGCTGCCACCGGGGAGTCCTCAGGGGGCCTGCAGGCACTCCCTCACCTCCTCCCCATGCCCTGCGCAGCACGGCCATTACAAGAGGGTCGCCACAGCCTCCCCAAGGGCAAAGGCCTGGTTAGAGTCAACTGGGAGGCCACGGGACAGAGGAAGGAGGCGGAGGGCCCCCCACCAGCCTTTCCTCCAGCCCCTCGGGTTTCCCTCCTCTTCCTCCCACATCTCCATGGAGCACTTGCATGCCTTTCCCCACCACTGGGCCAGAAGCTCTTCCCTGTATACACAGCTTGCCTGCTTGTAGCTGGTGGACACAGCTCTGCCCGGGTAGGACAGCAGTGCTCCACACAGCCCCATACTGCAGACATGCTGCCAGGCCATGGCTGCCCTTCCTCACACACCAGCACACCAAGCGACCTGCACGGCCAGGCCCCCAGAACACCTGGCCACAACGGCTGTGAGGAGGCACGACTGCTGCCTCCCACCACTCTGCCCTCACCCAGCATGCAGGGGATACTATGTGAGGCAGCACCCAGTGGTTGGCTGGGGGTCCTAGCACTGAAGCCTGGGGAGTGGTGTGGATGGGCAGAAATGGAAAAGAGGTCCTCAAGCACAAGAGGAGACACACAAACTTCTGCGCAGGTGGTGGAGGAAAGCTGTGGCTGCTCGGACAGTTTGCTGCTGTTTTCCCCTTCCCCTGTCTTGACAATTACGGGTGATGCATGTTTTCTTGAGCCCCCAGCAGCGACCAATGTGCTGCCCCACTGCTCTTCTTGATTTCCCTGACAAGAATCGTCTCCACGAAAGACCACTGTGCAGAGCTAGGATCACACGATCGGAAGACTTTTGGGGAAGGAAGGGACATGAGGAGGGCACAGACACACACCTCCTACTCAAGTGCTCCGTGGATCTGGATGGCTGTGATGTGTTCATGGCTGTGAGGAGAACCTTGGGAAAACTTGGCTGTGTCTCCTTCACCCCTTCCCAGTGCCACCAGTTGCAGCTGGGCACATGAGCACAGTCAGCAGGTGGCAGGAGCCCTGACCATGCAGTGGCTGTCTCCCTGTCTCCCCAGACCTCCACGGGTGACCATAGAAAAGGCAATATAAAGAGGTCAAACATGCTGTGGTGGCTGTGCAAGACGTCTGTTTCTCTGTCGTGTTCTCAAAGAACATTGAGATTGAAAACATTGAGAACATTGCCATTCTTCCCGCTGAGAGAAGGGAGGAGGTTCAGGGGGCTGTCCTCTACAAGACCCACTGGGGACTCTGATCTTCAGTCGTAATGCCCTGCCCCAGCGGCCCAATGGCCCCATTAGCAAAGCCAGGAGTGCAGCCAGCGGCCCAACTGCCCCGGCTCTGAGGTTTGGGGGAAGTCTGGAAGAAGAAGGATGAAGAAATACCATGGGTCGAGAATGTGGTGCAATAGAGCTTTTATTGCAAGTCCAGGGGAGCAGGAAGATGGCAGAAAGGCAGCCCCTGTCCAGGAGCATCCACCAACTCCTTGGAAAAAGCACAGAGGATGGAACCAGAAATGACACCACAGGAACAGGAGGAAGGTGCTGGGTTGCGTATCACTGGGCAGCAAGTCCTGAAGAGAATCTCAAGCGGGGCAGGTAAAAGTCAGAGTTGCGCCCCATGCAGGCACGAGGCCCCCAAGCTCTGGAGGCCAGTGATGATGAAGGGGTGCCCTTCCTGCTGGTGTCATGGCGGGACATACCAGGGCAGCTCTGGAGCTCTCCTTTGTCAGAGGTTGGAGCCAGAGGTGGGCTTAGCAGGGCCCGCAGTTGCCACTGAGGTACCTGTGGCCCCGACGCCAGCCGCCATATCCGCAGCTGCCAAATGCTCCATAGCCCCCATAGCCTCCAAGGCCTCCATAGCCACCAAGGCCTCCGTAACCCCCAAGGCCTCCATAGCCCAAAAGGCCGCCATAGCCCCCAAGGCCTCCATAGCCCCCAAAGCCACCACGGCCTCCAAAAGTGCCGCCGAAGCCCCCTGCCACACCCGGGACTCCTGCCGAGCCGACCACGGCATGCTGCGGGAAGGAGCTGAGGATGGGCCCGGGCAAGGTGAGCACCGTGGCCGGGGGCTGGATCACCACGGTGGAGTCAGGGCACTGCTGCACGCAGGGCTCGTTGAAGCTGTCAGCCACTGGGGCCGGGGCAGCCACCCCGCACACAGGAGCACACAGGCTGGAGCAGGACATCTTCCACGCAGGCAAGGAGTACTGCAAAGTGCAGGCAGAGTTAGGCAAGGATCTGGGGAGAGGCTGTACTGACGGAGGCAGGGAGAGAGCCGCGAGAAGCCTCCAAGAGCACGACTTACCAGGTGATCTGTTTAGAGACAAGTGGAGGAAGCAGGATAGAGGGCTGCGAAGCCCTCAGCCCTTTTATACCTGTCCCAGACAGCCTGTAACATCAGGCAGGGGGCGGTGGTGGAAGCCTCAGATATTCATGCAATAAAGCCAGCACAAATCATGACACACTTGGAGACGTGGAGCAATTATATCCCTCCCCATCAGGGACACTGTGGCTCAAACTTGCCCTGGGGAGCAGGGAGGTGATGGGAGTGACAAACCATGCCATTCAACTACATCAAAGGCCAGACACTGCTGAAGCTGACCTGAAACACCAATAAACCCTGATTTTTCCCTAATCCCAAACGTTCTCTATGTGGAAGAGTCACAGGCAATTGGCGGAAGATGTGCTTTGCAACCCTGTGCACAGCCAGCACGCCTGCCATTACCTCCCTTTTATGGGCTGGTAAACAGAGGTGGTGGAAGTTTGGGTAAAGGGATGAAGCCATCCCAACCACTTGCAAAAGCTCCCAAACATTCACCATCACCCTGTACAGGCAAGGACTGCAAGGCACTCAGGTGGGAGTTTAGGAGCATCCCTAACCATTGCCATTTTCCCTGCCCCATGGGACATGTGCTACTCCTTGCTCTCCAATTCACCCAAAGGCCAAGCAAAGAGCTGTGGCTGTGTTGGCATTGTGGGTGAAGCCCATTCCACCTGGGGGATTAGGAATTCATTGGGGTTTATTGGTGCCGTGAGGTCAGCTTCAGTAGCAGCTGGCCTTTCAAGACGTTATGTGTCACAGCTTGTTCCTCCCATCACATCCCTGTTCTCCTGTGCATGTTTGAGCCTCAGTGTCCTCAATGGGGAGGGATATAATTGCTCCACGTCTCCACGTGTGTCATGAAGGGTTTCAGTTTTATTGCATGAATATCTGGGGCTTCCAACTCTGTTCAACGCCGCAGGCTGTCTGAGACAGATATAAAAGGGCTGAGGGCTTTGCAGCCCTCTATTCTGCTTCCTCCACTTGTCTCTAAACAGGTCACCTGGGTAAGTCGTGCTCTTGGAGGTTTCTCGGGGCTCTCTCCCTACCTCCATCAGTTCAGCCTCTCCCCAGATCCTTGCCTAATTCTGCCTGCCCTTTGCAGTACTCCTTGCCTGCGTGGAAGATGTCCTGCTCCAGCCTGTGTGCCCCTGTGTGTGGGGTGGCCGCCCCGGCCCCAGTGGCTGACAGTGCCAACGAGCCCTGCGTGCGGCAGTGCCCCGACTCCACCGTGGTGATCCAGCCCCCGGCCACGGTGCTCACCTTGCCCGGGCCCATCCTCAGCTCCTTCCCGCAGCATGCCGTGGTCGGCTCGGCCGGAGTCCCGGGTGTTGCAGGGGGCTTCGGCGGCACTTTTGGAGGCCGTGGTGGCTTTGGGGGCTATGGAGGCCTTGGGGGCTATGGCGGCCTTTTGGGCTATGGAGGCCTTGGTGGTTATGGAGGCCTTGGTGGCTATGGAGGCCTTGGAGGCTATGGGGGCTATGGAGCCTTTGGGAGCTGTGGATACGGAGGCTGGCGCCGGGGCCTCAGGTACCTCAGTGGCAGCTGTGGGCCCTGCTAAGCCCACCACTGGCTCCAGCCCCTGACGAAGGAGAGCTCCAGAGCTGCCCCGGAATGTCATAACATGACACCATCAGGAAGGCTCCCCTTTATCATTGCTGGTCTCCAGAGCATGGAGGCCTAATGCCTGCATGGGGCCCACCTCTGTCCTTCTCCTCCCTGCTTGAGCTTCTCTACAGGACTTGCTGCCCCATGACGATGCAGCCAAGCAACGGACGCCTCCTGTGGCATTGTGGCTGCTCACCAACGCTCTGCCTTCTGCAAGGAGTCAGGGGCTGCCTTTCTGCCATCTCCCTGCTCCCCTGGACCTGAAATAAAAGCTCTGTTGCACCTCATTCTGGACCCTGTCTTTTCTGTGACCCTTCCTCCGTTTGCTTCTTGCTGTAAGGCTAGGGAGCTGCCACCGCGGAGTCCTCAGGGGCCCCGTATGCACTCCCTCACCTCCTCCAAAAGCCCTGCGCAGCACGGCCATTACAAGAGGGTTGCCACAGCCTCCCCAAGGGCAAAGGCCTGGTTAGAGTCAGCTGGGAGGCCACGGGACAGAGGAAGGAGGCGCAGGTCCACCCACCAGCCTTTCCTCCAGCCCCTCGGGTTTCCCTCCTCTTCCTCCCACATCTCCATGGAGCACTTGCATGCCTTTCCCCATCCCTGGGCCAGAAGCTCTCCCCTGATGAAGGAGGGCTCTAGAGCTTCCATGGAACATCCCTACCTGATGTTGCCAGGAAGGGCTCCTCTTCAGCATCCCTGGGCTTCAGAGCCTGGAGGTTTCATGCCTGCATGGGGCCCATCTCTGTCTTTGTCCTTCCTGCTTGAGCTTTTTTTCAGGACTTGCTGCCCCATGATGACACTGCCCAGCACCATACGCCTGTTCCTGTGGCATTGCTGATGCTCACCTCTTCTCTTGTTTATGCAAGGAGTCGGGCCTGCCCCTGGCCAGGGGCTACCCTTCTGCTGTCTCCATGCTCCCTTGGAACTGAAATAAAATCTCTGTTGCACCACATTTTCGACCCCATTTTTTGCATGTTCCTACCTCCATTCACTTCTTGCTGTGAGGCCAGGGAGCTGCCACCGGAGCATTTTCAGGGGCCCTGCAGGCGTTCCCTCAACTCCTCCAAATGCCCTGCACAGCACGGCCATTATAAGACGGTCAGCACAGCCTCCCTAAGGGCATAGGCCTGGTTGGAGCCAAGTGGAAGGCCACGGGACAGAGAAAGGAGGCGGACGTCCTCCAACCAGCCTTTCCTCCAGCCCCTCGGGTTTCCCTCCTCTTCCTCCCACATCTCCATGGAGCACTTGCACGCCTTTCCCCACCACTGGGCCAGAAGCTCTTCCCTGTATACACAGCTTGCCTGCTTGTAGCTGGTGGACACAGCTCTGCCCGGGTAGGACAGCAGTGCTCCACACAGCCCCATACTGCAGACATGCTGCCAGGCCATGGCTGCCCTTCCTCACACACCAGCACACCAAGCGACCTGCACGGCCAGGCCCCCAGAACACCTGGCCACAACAGCTGTGAGGAGGCACGACTGCTGCCTCCCACCACTCTGCCCTCACCCAGCATGCAGGGGATGCTATGTGAGGCAGCACCCAGTGGTTGGCTGGGGGTCCTAGCACTGGAGCCTGGGGAGTGGTGTGGATGGGCAGAAATGGAAAAGAGGTCCTCAAGCACAAGAGGAGACACACAAACTTCTGCGCAGGTGGTGGAGGAAAGCTGTGGCTGCTCGGACAGTTTGCTGCTGTTTTCCCCTTCCCCTGTCTTGACAATTACGGGTGATGCATGTTTTCTTGAGCCCCCAGCAGCGACCAATGTGCTGCCCGACTGCTCTTCTTGATTTCCCTAGCAGGAACCGTCTCCAAGAAAGACCACTGTGCAGAGCCAGGATCACACAATCACGAGATGTTTGGGAAAGGAAGGGACATGAGGAGGGTACAGACAACCACCTCCTACTCAAGGCCTTTGTGCCCCCTGGCTCTGGATGGCTGCAATGTGTACATGATGTGAGGGGAACCTTGGGCAGACTTGGCTGTGTCTCCTTCACCCCTTCCCAGTGCCACCAGTTGCAGCTGGGCACATGAGCACAGTCAGCAGGTGGCAGGAGCCCTGACCATGCAGTGGCCGTCTCTCTGTCTCCCCAGACCTCCACGGGTGACCATAGAAAAGGCAATATAAAGAGGTCAAACATGCTGTGGTGGCTGTGCAAGACGTCTGTTTCTCTGTCGTGTTCTCAAAGAACATTGAGATTGAAAACATTGAGAACATTGCCATTCTTCCCGCTGAGAGAAGGGAGGAGGTTCAGGGGGCTGTCCTCTACAAGACCCACTGGGGACTCTGATCTTCAGTCGTAATGCCCTGCCCCAGCGGCCCAAAGGCCCCATTAGCAAAGCCAGGAGTGCAGCCAGCGGCCCAACTGCCCCGGCTCTGAGGTTTGGGGGAAGTCTGGAAGAAGAAGGATGAAGAAATACCATGGGTCGAGAATGTGGTGCAATAGAGCTTTTATTGCAAGTCCAGGGGAGCAGGAAGATGGCAGAAAGGCAGCCCCTGTCCAGGAGCATCCACCAACTCCTTGGAAAAAGCACAGAGGATGGAACCAGAAATGACACCACAGGAACAGGAGGAAGGTGCTGGGTTGTGTATCACTGGGCAGCAAGTCCTGAAGAGAATCTCAAGCGGGGCAGGTAAAAGTCAGAGTTGCGCCCCATGCAGGCACGAGGCCCCCAAGCTCTGGAGGCCAGTGATGATGAAGGGGTGCCCTTCCTGCTGGTGTCATGGCGGGACATACCAGGGCAGCTCTGGAGCTCTCCTTTGTCAGAGGTTGGAGCCAGAGGTGGGCTTAGCAGGGCCCGCAGTTGCCACTGAGGTACCTGTGGCCCCGACGCCAGCCGCCATATCCGCAGCTGCCAAATGCTCCATAGCCCCCATAGCCTCCAAGGCCTCCATAGCCACCAAGGCCTCCGTAACCCCCAAGGCCTCCATAGCCCAAAAGGCCGCCATAGCCCCCAAGGCCTCCATAGCCCCCAAAGCCACCACGGCCTCCAAAAGTGCCGCCGAAGCCCCCTGCCACACCCGGGACTCCTGCCGAGCCGACCACGGCATGCTGCGGGAAGGAGCTGAGGATGGGCCCGGGCAAGGTGAGCACCGTGGCCGGGGGCTGGATCACCACGGTGGAGTCAGGGCACTGCCGCACGCAGGGCTCGTTGAAGCTGTCAGCCACTGGGGCCGGGGCAGCCACCCCGCACACAGGAGCACACAGGCTGGAGCAGGACATCTTCCACGCAGGCAAGGAGTACTGCAAAGTGCAGGCAGAGTTAGGCAAGGATCTGGGGAGAGGCTGTACTGACGGAGGCAGGGAGAGAGCCGCGAGAAGCCTCCAAGAGCACGACTTACCAGGTGATCTGTTTAGAGACAAGTGGAGGAAGCAGGATAGAGGGCTGCGAAGCCCTCAGCCCTTTTATACCTGTCCCAGACAGCCTGTAACATCAGGCAGGGGGCGGTGGTGGAAGCCTCAGATATTCATGCAATAAAGCCAGCACAAATCATGACACACTTGGAGACGTGGAGCAATTATATCCCTCCCCATCAGGGACACTGTGGCTCAAACTTGCCCTGGGGAGCAGGGAGGTGATGGGAGTGACAAACCATGCCATTCAACTACATCAAAGGCCAGACACTGCTGAAGCTGACCTGAAACACCAATAAACCCTGATTTTTCCCTAATCCCAAACGTTCTCTATGTGGAAGAGTCACAGGCAATTGGCGGAAGATGTGCTTTGCAACCCTGTGCACAGCCAGCACGCCTGCCATTACCTCCCTTTTATGGGCTGGTAAACAGAGGTGGTGGAAGTTTGGGTAAAGGGATGAAGCCATCCCAACCACTTGCAAAAGCTCCCAAACATTCACCATCACCCTGTACAGGCAAGGACTGCAAGGCACTCAGGTGGGAGTTTAGGAGCATCCCTAACCATTGCCCTTTTCCCTGCCCCATGGGACATGTGCTACTCCTTGCTCTCCAATTCACCCAAAGGCCAAGCAAAGAGCTGTGGCTGTGTTGGCATTGTGGGTGAAGCCCATTCCACCTGGGGGATTAGGAATTCATTCGGGTTTATTGGTGCCGTGAGGTCAGCTTCAGTAGCAGCTGGCCTTTCAAGACGTTATGTGTCACAGCTTGTTCCTCCCATCACATCCCTGTTCTCCTGTGCATGTTTGAGCCTCAGTGTCCTCAATGGGGAGGGATATAATTGCTCCACGTCTCCACGTGTGTCATGAAGGGTTTCAGTTTTATTGCATGAATATCTGGGGCTTCCAACTCTGTTCAACGCCGCAGGCTGTCTGAGACAGATATAAAAGGGCTGAGGGCTTTGCAGCCCTCTATTCTGCTTCCTCCACTTGTCTCTAAACAGATCACCTGGGTAAGTCGTGCTCTTGGAGGTTTCTCGGGGCTCTCTCCCTACCTCCATCAGTTCAGCCTCTCCCCAGATCCTTGCCTAATTCTGCCTGCCCTTTGCAGTACTCCTTGCCTGCGTGGAAGATGTCCTGCTCCAGCCTGTGTGCCCCTGTGTGTGGGGTGGCCGCCCCGGCCCCAGTGGCTGACAGTGCCAACGAGCCCTGCGTGCGGCAGTGCCCCGACTCCACCGTGGTGATCCAGCCCCCGGCCACGGTGCTCACCTTGCCCGGGCCCATCCTCAGCTCCTTCCCGCAGCATGCCGTGGTCGGCTCGGCCGGAGTCCCGGGTGTTGCAGGGGGCTTCGGCGGCACTTTTGGAGGCCGTGGTGGCTTTGGGGGCTATGGAGGCCTTGGGGGCTATGGCGGCCTTTTGGGCTATGGAGGCCTTGGTGGTTATGGAGGCCTTGGGGGCTATGGAGGCCTTGGAGGCTATGGGGGCTATGGAGCCTTTGGGAGCTGTGGATACGGAGGCTGGCGCCGGGGCCTCAGGTACCTCAGTGGCAGCTGTGGGCCCTGCTAAGCCCACCACTGGCTCCAGCCCCTGACGAAGGAGAGCTCCAGAGCTGCCCCGGAATGTCATAACATGACACCATCAGGAAGGCTCCCCTTTATCATTGCTGGTCTCCAGAGCATGGAGGCCTAATGCCTGCATGGGGCCCACCTCTGTCCTTCTCCTCCCTGCTTGAGCTTCTCTACAGGACTTGCTGCCCCATGACGATGCAGCCAAGCAACGGACGCCTCCTGTGGCATTGTGGCTGCTCACCAACGCTCTGCCTTCTGCAAGGAGTCAGGGGCTGCCTTTCTGCCATCTCCCTGCTCCCCTGGACCTGAAATAAAAGCTCTGTTGCACCTCATTCTGGACCCTGTCTTTTCTGTGACCCTTCCTCCGTTTGCTTCTTGCTGTAAGGCTAGGGAGCTGCCACCGCGGAGTCCTCAGGGGCCCCGTATGCACTCCCTCACCTCCTCCAAAAGCCCTGCGCAGCACGGCCATTACAAGAGGGTTGCCACAGCCTCCCCAAGGGCAAAGGCCTGGTTAGAGTCAGCTGGGAGGCCACGGGACAGAGGAAGGAGGCGCAGGTCCACCCACCAGCCTTTCCTCCAGCCCCTCGGGTTTCCCTCCTCTTCCTCCCACATCTCCATGGAGCACTTGCATGCCTTTCCCCATCCCTGGGCCAGAAGCTCTCCCCTGATGAAGGAGGGCTCTAGAGCTTCCATGGAACATCCCTACCTGATGTTGCCAGGAAGGGCTCCTCTTCAGCATCCCTGGGCTTCAGAGCCTGGAGGTTTCATGCCTGCATGGGGCCCATCTCTGTCTTTGTCCTTCCTGCTTGAGCTTTTTTTCAGGACTTGCTGCCCCATGATGACACTGCCCAGCACCATACGCCTGTTCCTGTGGCATTGCTGATGCTCACCTCTTCTCTTGTTTATGCAAGGAGTCGGGCCTGCCCCTGGCCAGGGGCTACCCTTCTGCTGTCTCCATGCTCCCTTGGAACTGAAATAAAATCTCTGTTGCACCACATTTTCGACCCCATTTTTTGCATGTTCCTACCTCCATTCACTTCTTGCTGTGAGGCCAGGGAGCTGCCACCGGAGCATTTTCAGGGGCCCTGCAGGCGTTCCCTCAACTCCTCCAAATGCCCTGCACAGCACGGCCATTATAAGACGGTCAGCACAGCCTCCCTAAGGGCATAGGCCTGGTTGGAGCCAAGTGGAAGGCCACGGGACAGAGAAAGGAGGCGGACGTCCTCCAACCAGCCTTTCCTCCAGCCCCTCGGGTTTCCCTCCTCTTCCTCCCACATCTCCATGGAGCACTTGCACGCCTTTCCCCACCACTGGGCCAGAAGCTCTTCCCTGTATACACAGCTTGCCTGCTTGTAGCTGGTGGACACAGCTCTGCCCGGGTAGGACAGCAGTGCTCCACACAGCCCCATACTGCAGACATGCTGCCAGGCCATGGCTGCCCTTCCTCACACACCAGCACACCAAGCGACCTGCACGGCCAGGCCCCCAGAACACCTGGCCACAACAGCTGTGAGGAGGCACGACTGCTGCCTCCCACCACTCTGCCCTCACCCAGCATGCAGGGGATGCTATGTGAGGCAGCACCCAGTGGTTGGCTGGGGGTCCTAGCACTGGAGCCTGGGGAGTGGTGTGGATGGGCAGAAATGGAAAAGAGGTCCTCAAGCACAAGAGGAGACACACAAACTTCTGCGCAGGTGGTGGAGGAAAGCTGTGGCTGCTCGGACAGTTTGCTGCTGTTTTCCCCTTCCCCTGTCTTGACAATTACGGGTGATGCATGTTTTCTTGAGCCCCCAGCAGCGACCAATGTGCTGCCCCACTGCTCTTCTTGATTTCCCTAGCAGGAACCGTCTCCAAGAAAGACCACTGTGCAGAGCCAGGATCACACAATCACGAGATGTTTGGGAAAGGAAGGGACATGAGGAGGGTACAGACAACCACCTCCTACTCAAGGCCTTTGTGCCCCCTGGCTCTGGATGGCTGCAATGTGTACATGATGTGAGGGGAACCTTGGGCAGACTTGGCTGTGTCTCCTTCACCCCTTCCCAGTGCCACCAGTTGCAGCTGGGCACATGAGCACAGTCAGCAGGTGGCAGGAGCCCTGACCATGCAGTGGCCGTCTCTCTGTCTCCCCAGACCTCCACGGGTGACCATAGAAAAGGCAATATAAAGAGGTCAAACATGCTGTGGTGGCTGTGCAAGACGTCTGTTTCTCTGTCGTGTTCTCAAAGAACATTGAGATTGAAAACATTGAGAACATTGCCATTCTTCCCGCTGAGAGAAGGGAGGAGGTTCAGGGGGCTGTCCTCTACAAGACCCACTGGGGACTCTGATCTTCAGTCGTAATGCCCTGCCCCAGCGGCCCAAAGGCCCCATTAGCAAAGCCAGGAGTGCAGCCAGCGGCCCAACTGCCCCGGCTCTGAGGTTTGGGGGAAGTCTGGAAGAAGAAGGATGAAGAAATACCATGGGTCGAGAATGTGGTGCAATAGAGCTTTTATTGCAAGTCCAGGGGAGCAGGAAGATGGCAGAAAGGCAGCCCCTGTCCAGGAGCATCCACCAACTCCTTGGAAAAAGCACAGAGAATGGAACCAGAAATGACGCCACAGGAACAGGAGGAAGGTGCTGGGTTGCGTATCACGGGGCAGCAAGTCCTAAAGACAATCTCTAGCGGGGCAGGTAAAAGTCAGAGTTGCGCCCCATGAAGGCATAGGGCCCCCAAGCTCTGGAGGCCAGTGATGATGAAGGGGTGCCCTTCCTGCTGGTGTCATGGCGGGACATACCAGGGCAGCTCTGGAGCTCTCCTTTGTCAGAGGTTGGAGCCAGAGGTGGGCTTAGCAGGGCCCGCAGTTGCCACTGAGGTACCTGTGGCCCCGACGCCAGCCGCCATATCCGCAGCTCCCAAAGGCTCCATAGGCCCCATAACCCCCAAGGCCTCCATAGCCCCCAAGGCCTCCGTAACCCCCAAGGCCTCCATAGCCCAAAAGGCCGCCATAGCCCCCAAGGCCTCCATAGCCCCCAAAGCCACCACGGCCTCCAAAAGTGCCGCCGAAGCCCCCTGCCACACCCGGGACTCCTGCCGAGCCGACCACGGCATGCTGCGGGAAGGAGCTGAGGATGGGCCCGGGCAAGGTAAGCACCGTGGCCGGGGGCTGGATCACCACGGTGGAGTCGGGGCACTGCCGCACGCAGGGCTCGTTGGCGCTGTCAGCCACTGGGGCCGGGGCGGCCACCCCACACACAGGGGCACACAGGCTGGAGCAGGACATCTTCCACGCAGGCAAGGAGTACTGCAAAGTGCAGGCAGAGTTAGGCAAGGATCTGGGGAGAGGCTGTACTGATGGAGGCAGGGAGAGAGCCGCGAGAAGCCTCCAAGAGCACGACTTACCAGGTGATCTGTTTAGAGACAAGTGGAGGAAGCAGGATAGAGGGCTGCGAAGCCCTCAGCCCTTTTATACCTGTCCCAGACAGCCTGCAACATCAGGCAGGGGGCGGTGGTGGAAGCCTCAGATATTCATGCAATAAAGCCAGCACAAATCATGACATACTTGGCGATGTGGAGCAATTATATCCCTCCCCATCAGGGACACTGTGGCTCAAACTTGCCCTGGGGAGCAGGGAGGTGATGGGAGTGACAAACCGTGCCATTCAACTACATCAAAGGCCAGACACTGCTGAAGCTGACCTGAAACACCAATAAACCCTGATTTTTCCCTAATCCCAAACGTTCTCTATGTGGAAGAATCACGGGTAATTGGCGGAAGATGTGCTTTGCAACCCTGTGCACAGCCAGCACGCCTGCCATTACCTCCCTTTTATGGGCTGGTAAACAGAGGTGGTAGAAGTTTGGGTAAAGGGATGAAGCCATCCCAACCACTTGCAAAAGCTCCCAAACATTCACCATCACCCTGTACAGGCAAGGACTGCAAGGCACTCAGGTGGGAGTTTAGGAGCATCCCTAACCATTGCCCTTTTCCCTGCCCCATGGGACATGTGCTACTCCTTGCTCTCCAATTCACCTGAAGGCCAAGCAAAGAGCTGTGGCTGTGTTGGCATTGTGGGTGAAGCCCAATCCGCCTGGGGGATTAGGAATTCATTGGGGTTTATTGGTGCCGTGATGTCAGCTTCAGTAGCAGCTGGCCTTTCAAGACGTTATGTGTCACAGCTTGTTCCTCCCATCACATCCCTGTTCCCCTGCGCATGTTTGAGCCTCAGTGTCCCTGAAGGGGAAGGAATATAATTGCTCCACGTCTCCACGTGTGTCATGAAGGGTTTCAGTTTTATTGCATGAATATCTGGGGCTTCCAACTCTGTTCAATGCCGCAGGCTGTCTGAGACAGATATAAAAGGGCTGAGGGCTTTGCAGCCCTCTATCCTGCTCCCTCCACTTGTCTCTAAACAGATCACCTGGGTAAGTCGTACTCTTGGAGGTTTCTCGGGGCTCTCTCCCTACCTCCATCAGTTCAGCCTCTCCCCAGATCCTTGCCTAATTCTGCCTGCCCTTTGCAGTACTCCTTGCCTGCGTGGAAGATGTCCTGCTCCAGCCTGTGTGCCCCTGTGTGTGGGGTGGCCGCCCCGGCCCCAGTGGCTGACAGTGCCAACGAGCCCTGCGTGCGGCAGTGCCCCGACTCCACCGTGGTGATCCAGCCCCCGGCCACGGTGCTCACCTTGCCCGGGCCCATCCTCAGCTCCTTCCCGCAGCATGCCGTGGTCGGCTCGGCCGGAGTCCCGGGTGTTGCAGGGGGCTTCGGCGGCACTTTTGGAGGCCGTGGTGGCTTTGGGGGCTATGGAGGCCTTGGGGGCTATGGCGGCCTTTTGGGCTATGGAGGCCTTGGTGGTTATGGAGGCCTTGGGGGCTATGGAGGCCTTGGAGGCTATGGGGGCTATGGAGCCTTTGGGAGCTGTGGATACGGAGGCTGGCGCCGGGGCCTCAGGTACCTCAGTGGCAGCTGTGGGCCCTGCTAAGCCCACCACTGGCTCCAGCCCCTGACGAAGGAGAGCTCCAGAGCTGCCCCGGAATGTCATAACATGACACCATCAGGAAGGCTCCCCTTTATCATCGCTGGTCTCCAGAGCATGGAGGCCTAATGCCTGCATGGGGCCCACCTCTGTCCTTCTCCTCCCTGCTTGAGCTTCTCTACAGGACTTGCTGCCCCATGACGATGCAGCCAAGCAACGGACGCCTCCTGTGGCATTGCGGCTGCTCACCAACGCTCTGCCTTCTGCAAGGAGTCAGGGGCTGCCTTTCTGCCATCTCCCTGCTCCCCTGGACCTGAAATAAAAGCTCTGTTGCACCTCATTCTGGACCCTGTCTTTTCTGTGACCCTTCCTCCGTTTGCTTCTTGCTGTAAGGCTAGGGAGCTGCCACCGCGGAGTCCTCAGGGGCCCCGTATGCACTCCCTCACCTCCTCCAAAAGCCCTGCGCAGCACGGCCATTACAAGAAGGTTGCCACAGCCTCCCCAAGGGCAAAGGCCTGGTTAGAGTCAGCTGGGAGGCCACGGGACAGAGGAAGGAGGCGCAGGTCCACCCACCAGCCTTTCCTCCAGCCCCTCGGGTTTCCCTCCTCTTCCTCCCACATCTCCATGGAGCACTTGCATGCCTTTCCCCATCCCTGGGCCAGAAGCTCTCCCCTGATGAAGGAGGGCTCTAGAGCTTCCATGGAACATCCCTACCTGATGTTGCCAGGAAGGGCTCCTCTTCAGCATCCCTGGGCTTCAGAGCCTGGAGGTTTCATGCCTGCATGGGGCCCATCTCTGTCTTTGTCCTTCCTGCTTGAGCTTTTTTTCAGGACTTGCTGCCCCATGATGACACTGCCCAGCACCATACGCCTGTTCCTGTGGCATTGCTGATGCTCACCTCTTCTCTTGTTTATGCAAGGAGTCGGGCCTGCCCCTGGCCAGGGGCTACCCTTCTGCTGTCTCCATGCTCCCTTGGAACTGAAATAAAATCTCTGTTGCACCACATTTTCGACCCCATTTTTTGCATGTTCCTACCTCCATTCACTTCTTGCTGTGAGGCCAGGGAGCTGCCACCGGAGCATTTTCAGGGGCCCTGCAGGCGTTCCCTCAACTCCTCCAAATGCCCTGCACAGCACGGCCATTATAAGACGGTCAGCACAGCCTCCCTAAGGGCATAGGCCTGGTTAGAGCCAAGTGGAAGGCCACGGGACAGAGAAAGGAGGCGGACGTCCTCCAACCAGCCTTTCCTCCAGCCCCTCGGGTTTCCCTCCTCTTCCTCCCACATCTCCATGGAGCACTTGCACGCCTTTCCCCACCACTGGGCCAGAAGCTCTTCCCTGTATACACAGCTTGCCTGCTTGTAGCTGGTGGACACAGCTCTGCCCGGGTAGGACAGCAGTGCTCCACACAGCCCCATACTGCAGACATGCTGCCAGGCCATGGCTGCCCTTCCTCACACACCAGCACACCAAGCGACCTGCACGGCCAGGCCCCCAGAACACCTGGCCACAACAGCTGTGAGGAGGCACGACTGCTGCCTCCCACCACTCTGCCCTCACCCAGCATGCAGGGGATGCTATGTGAGGCAGCACCCAGTGGTTGGCTGGGGGTCCTAGCACTGGAGCCTGGGGAGTGGTGTGGATGGGCAGAAATGGAAAAGAGGTCCTCAAGCACAAGAGGAGACACACAAACTTCTGCGCAGGTGGTGGAGGAAAGCTGTGGCTGCTCGGACAGTTTGCTGCTGTTTTCCCCTTCCCCTGTCTTGACAATTACGGGTGATGCATGTTTTCTTGAGCCCCCAGCAGCGACCAATGTGCTGCCCCACTGCTCTTCTTGATTTCCCTAGCAGGAACCGTCTCCAAGAAAGACCACTGTGCAGAGCCAGGATCACACAATCACGAGATGTTTGGGAAAGGAAGGGACATGAGGAGGGTACAGACACCCACCTCCTACTCAAGGCCTTTGTGCCCCCTGGCTCTGGATGGCTGCAATGGGTACATGATGTGAGGGGAACCTTGGGCAGACTTGGCTGTGTCTCCTTCACCCCTTCCCAGTGCCACCAGTTGCAGCTGGGCACATGAGCACAGTCAGCAGGTGGCAGGAGCCCTGACCATGCAGTGGCTGTCTCCCTGTCTCCCCAGACCTCCACGGGTGACCATAGAAAAGGCAATATAAAGAGGTCAAACATGCTGTGGTGGCTGTGCAAGACGTCTGTTTCTCTGTCGTGTTCTCAAAGAACACTGAGATTGAAAACATTGAGAACATTGCCATTCTTCCCGCTGAGAGAAGGGAGGAGGTTCAGGGGGCTGTCCTCTACAAGACCCACTGGGGACTCTGATCTTCAGTCGTAATGCCCTGCCCCAGCGGCCCAAAGGCCCCATTAGCAAAGCCAGGAGTGCAGCCAGCGGCCCAACTGCCCCGGCTCTGAGGTTTGGGGGAAGTCTGGAAGAAGAAGGATGAAGAAATACCATGGGTCGAGAATGTGGTGCAATAGAGCTTTTATTGCAAGTCCAGGGGAGCAGGAAGATGGCAGAAAGGCAGCCCCTGTCCAGGAGCATCCACCAACTCCTTGGAAAAAGCACAGAGGATGGAACCAGAAATGACACCACAGGAACAGGAGGAAGGTGCTGGGTTGCGTATCACGGGGCAGCAAGTCCTAAAGACAATCTCTAGCGGGGCAGGTAAAAGTCAGAGTTGCGCCCCATGAAGGCATAGGGCCCCCAAGCTCTGGAGGCCAGTGATGATGAAGGGGTGCCCTTCCTGCTGGTGTCATGGCGGGACATACCAGGGCAGCTCTGGAGCTCTCCTTTGTCAGAGGTTGGAGCCAGAGGTGGGCTTAGCAGGGCCCGCAGTTGCCACTGAGGTACCTGAGGCCCCGACGCCAGCCGCCATATCCGCAGCTCCCAAAGGCTCCATAGCCCCCATAGCCTCCAAGGCCTCCATAGCCCCCAAGGCCTCCATAACCACCAAGGCCTCCATAGCCCAAAAGGCCGCCATAGCCCCCAAGGCCTCCATAGCCCCCAAAGCCACCACGGCCTCCAAAAGTGCCGCCGAAGCCCCCTGCCACACCCGGGACTCCTGCGGAGCCGACCACGGCATGCTGCGGGAAGGAGCTGAGGATGGGCCCGGGCAAGGTGAGCACCGTGGCCGGGGGCTGGATCACCACGGTGGAGTCGGGGCACTGCCGCACGCAGGGCTCGTTGAAGCTGTCAGCCACTGGGGCCGGGGCGGCCACCCCACACACAGGGGCACACAGGCTGGAGCAGGACATCTTCCACGCGGGCAAGGAGTACTGCAAAGTGCAGGCAGAATTAGGCAAGGATCTGGGGAGAGGCTGTACTGATGGAGGCAGGGAGAGAGCCGCGAGAAGCCTCCAAGAGCACGACTTACCAGGTGATCTGTTTAGAGACAAGTGGAGGAAGCAGGATAGAGGGCTGCGAAGCCCTCAGCCCTTTTATACCTGTCCCAGACAGCCTGCAATATCAGGCAGGGGGCGGTGGTGGAAGCCTCAGATATTCATGCAATAAAGCCAGCACAAATCATGACACACTTGGCGATGTGGAGCAATTATATCCCTCCCCATCAGGGACACTGTGGCTCAAACTTGCCCTGGGGAGCAGGGAGGTGATGGGAGTGACAAACCGTGCCATTCAACTACATCAAAGGCCAGACACTGCTGAAGCTGACCTGAAACACCAATAAACCCTGATTTTTCCCTAATCCCAAACGTTCTCTATGTGGAAGAATCACGGGTAATTGGCGGAAGATGTGCTTTGCAACCCTGTGCACAGCCAGCACGCCTGCCATTACCTCCCTTTTATGGGCTGGTAAACAGAGGTGGTGGAAGTTTGGGTAAAGGGATGAAGCCATCCCAACCACTTGCAAAAGCTCCCAAACATTCACCATCACCCTGTACAGGCAAGGACTGCAAGGCACTCAGGTGGGAGTTTAGGAGCATCCCTAACCATTGCCCTTTTCCCTGCCCCATGGGACATGTGCTACTCCTTGCTCTCCAATTCACCCAAAGGCCAAGCAAAGAGCTGTGGCTGTGTTGGCATTGTGGGTGAAGCCCATTCCACCTGGGGGATTTGGAATTCATTGGGGTTTATTGGTGCCGTGAGGTCAGCTTCAGTAGCAGCTGGCCTTTCAAGACGTTATGTGTCACAGCTTGTTCCTCCCATCACATCCCTGTTCCCCTGTGCATGTTTGAGCCTCAGTGTCCCTGAAGGGGAAGGAATATAATTGCTCCACGTCTCCACGTGTGTCATGAAGGGTTTCAGTTTTATTGCATGAATATCTGGGGCTTCCAACTCTGTTCAATGCCGCAGGCTGTCTGAGACAGATATAAAAGGGCTGAGGGCTTTGCAGCCCTCTATCCTGCTTCCTCCACTTGTCTCTAAACAGATCACCTGGGTAAGTCGTACTCTTGGAGGTTTCTCGGGGCTCTCTCCCTACCTCCATCAGTTCAGCCTCTCCCCAGATCCTTGCCTAATTCTGCCTGCCCTTTGCAGTACTCCTTGCCTGCGTGGAAGATGTCCTGCTCCAGCCTGTGTGCCCCTGTGTGTGGGGTGGCCGCCCCGGCCCCAGTGGCTGACAGTGCCAATGAGCCCTGCGTGCGGCAGTGCCCCGACTCCACCGTGGTGATCCAGCCCCCGGCCACGGTGCTCACCTTGCCCGGGCCCATCCTCAGCTCCTTCCCGCAGCATGCCGTGGTCGGCTCGGCCGGAGTCCCGGGTGTTGCAGGGGGCTTCGGCGGCACTTTTGGAGGCCGTGGTGGCTTTGGGGGCTATGGAGGCCTTGGGGGCTATGGCGGCCTTTTGGGCTATGGAGGCCTTGGTGGTTATGGAGGCCTTGGGGGCTATGGAGGCCTTGGAGGCTATGGGGGCTATGGAGCCTTTGGGAGCTGTGGATACGGAGGCTGGCGCCGGGGCCTCAGGTACCTCAGTGGCAGCTGTGGGCCCTGCTAAGCCCACCACTGGCTCCAGCCCCTGACGAAGGAGAGCTCCAGAGCTGCCCCGGAATGTCATAACATGACACCATCAGGAAGGCTCCCCTTTATCATCGCTGGTCTCCAGAGCATGGAGGCCTAATGCCTGCATGGGGCCCACCTCTGTCCTTCTCCTCCCTGCTTGAGCTTCTCTACAGGACTTGCTGCCCCATGACGATGCAGCCAAGCAACGGATGCCTCCTGTGGCATTGCGGCTGCTCACCAATGCTCTGCCTTCTGCATGGAGTCAGGGGCTGCCTTTCTGCCATCTCCCTGCTCCCCTGGACCTGAAATAAAAACTCTGTTGCACCTCATTCTGGACCCTGTCTTTTCTGTGACCCTTCCTCCGTTTGCTTCTTGCTGTAAGGCTAGGGAGCTGCCACCGCGGAGTCCTCAGGGGCCCCGTATGCACTCCCTCACCTCCTCCAAAAGCCCTGCGCAGCACGGCCATTACAAGAGGGTTGCCACAGCCTCCCCAAGGGCAAAGGCCTGGTTAGAGTCAGCTGGGAGGCCACGGGACAGAGGAAGGAGGCGCAGGTCCACCCACCAGCCTTTCCTCCAGCCCCTCGGGTTTCCCTCCTCTTCCTCCCACATCTCCATGGAGCACTTGCATGCCTTTCCCCATCCCTGGGCCAGAAGCTCTCCCCTGATGAAGGAGGGCTCTAGAGCTTCCATGGAACATCCCTACCTGATGTTGCCAGGAAGGGCTCCTCTTCAGCATCCCTGGGCTTCAGAGCCTGGAGGTTTCATGCCTGCATGGGGCCCATCTCTGTCTTTGTCCTTCCTGCTTGAGCTTTTTTTCAGGACTTGCTGCCCCATGATGACACTGCCCAGCACCATACGCCTGTTCCTGTGGCATTGCTGATGCTCACCTCTTCTCTTGTTTATGCAAGGAGTCGGGCCTGCCCCTGGCCAGGGGCTACCCTTCTGCTGTCTCCATGCTCCCTTGGAACTGAAATAAAATCTCTGTTGCACCACATTTTCGACCCCATTTTTTGCATGTTCCTACCTCCATTCACTTCTTGCTGTGAGGCCAGGGAGCTGCCACTGGAGCATTTTCAGGGGCCCTGCAGGCGTTCCCTCAACTCCTCCAAATGCCCTGCACAGCACGGCCATTATAAGATGGTCAGAACAGCCTCCCTAAGGGCATAGGCCTGGTTAGAGCCAAGTGGAAGGCCACGGGACAGAGGAAGGAGGCGGAGGTCCTCCGACCAGCCTTTCCTCCAGCCCCTCGGGTTTCCCTCCTCTTCCTCCCACATCTCCATGGAGCACTTGCACGCCTTTCCCCATCACTGGGCCAGAAGCTCTTCCCTGTATACACAGCTTGCCTGCTTGCTGCTGGTGGACACAGCTCTGCCCGGGTAGGACAGCAGTGCTCCACACAGCCCCATACTGCAGACATGCTGCCAGGCCATGGCTGCCCTTCCTCACACACCAGCACACCAAGCGACCTGCACGGCCAGGCCCCCAGAACACCTGGCCACAACAGCTGTGAGGAGGCACGACTGCTGCCTCCCACCACTCTGCCCTCACCCAGCATGCAGGGGATGCTATGTGAGGCAGCACCCAGTGGTTGGCTGGGGGTCCTAGCACTGGAGCCTGGGGAGTGGTGTGGATGGGCAGAAATGGAAAAGAGGTCCTCAAGCACAAGAGGAGACACACAAACTTCTGCGCAGGTGGTGGAGGAAAGCTGTGGCTGCTCGGACAGTTTGCTGCTGTTTTCCCCTTCCCCTGTCTTGACAATTACGGGTGATGCATGTTTTCTTGAGCCCCCAGCAGCGACCAATGTGCTGCCCCACTGCTCTTCTTGATTTCCATGGCAGGAACCGTCTCCAAGAAAGACCACTGTGCAGAGCCAGGATCACACAATCACGAGATGTTTGGGAAAGGAAGGGACATGAGGAGGGTACAGACACCCACCTCCTACTCAAGGCCTTTGTGCCCCCTGGCTCTGGATGGCTGCAATGTGTACATGATGTGAGGGGAACCTTGGGCAGACTTGGCTGTGTCTCCTTCACCCCTTCCCAGTGCCACCAGTTGCAGCTGGGCACATGAGCACAGTCAGCAGGTGGCAGGAGCCCTGACCATGCAGTGGCCGTCTCTCTGTCTCCCCAGACCTCCACGGGTGACCATAGAAAAGGCAATATAAAGAGGTCAAACATGCTGTGGTGGCTGTGCAAGACGTCTGTTTCTCTGTCGTGTTCTCAAAGAACATTGAGATTGAAAACATTGAGAACATTGCCATTCTTCCCGCTGAGAGAAGGGAGGAGGTTCAGGGGGCTGTCCTCTACAAGACCCACTGGGGACTCTGATCTTCAGTCGTAATGCCCTGCCCCAGCGGCCCAAAGGCCCCATTAGCAAAGCCAGGAGTGCAGCCAGCGGCCTAACTGCCCCGGCTCTGAGGTTTGGGGGAAGTCTGGAAGAAGAAGGATGAAGAAATACCATGGGTCGAGAATGTGGTGCAATAGAGCTTTTATTGCAAGTCCAGGGGAGCAGGAAGATGGCAGAAAGGCAGCCCCTGTCCAGGAGCATCCACCAACTCCTTGGAAAAAGCACAGAGGATGGAACCAGAAATGACACCACAGGAACAGGAGGAAGGTGCTGGGTTGCGTATCACTGGGCAGCAAGTCCTGAAGAGAATCTCAAGCGGGGCAGGTAAAAGTCAGAGTTGCGCCCCATGCAGGCACGAGGCCCCCAAGCTCTGGAGGCCAGTGATGATGAAGGGGTGCCCTTCCTGCTGGTGTCATGGCGGGACATACCAGGGCAGCTCTGGAGCTCTCCTTTGTCAGAGGTTGGAGCCAGAGGTGGGCTTAGCAGGGCCCGCAGTTGCCACTGAGGTACCTGAGGCCCCGACGCCAGCCGCCATATCCGCAGCTGCCAAATGCTCCATAGCCCCCATAGCCTCCAAGGCCTCCATAGCCACCAAGGCCTCCGTAACCCCCAAGGCCTCCATAGCCCAAAAGGCCGCCATAGCCCCCAAGGCCTCCATAGCCCCCAAAGCCACCACGGCCTCCAAAAGTGCCGCCGAAGCCCCCTGCCACACCCGGGACTCCTGCCGAGCCGACCACGGCATGCTGCGGGAAGGAGCTGAGGATGGGCCCGGGCAAGGTGAGCACCGTGGCCGGGGGCTGGATCACCACGGTGGAGTCAGGGCACTGCTGCACGCAGGGCTCGTTGAAGCTGTCAGCCACTGGGGCCGGGGCAGCCACCCCGCACACAGGAGCACACAGGCTGGAGCAGGACATCTTCCACGCAGGCAAGGAGTACTGCAAAGGGCAGGCAGAGTTAGGCAAGGATCTGGGGAGAGGCTGTACTGACGGAGGCAGGGAGAGAGCCGCGAGAAGCCTCCAAGAGCACGACTTACCAGGTGATCTGTTTAGAGACAAGTGGAGGAAGCAGGATAGAGGGCTGCGAAGCCCTCAGCCCTTTTATACCTGTCCCAGACAGCCTGTAACATCAGGCAGGGGGCGGTGGTGGAAGCCTCAGATATTCATGCAATAAAGCCAGCACAAATCATGACACACTTGGAGACGTGGAGCAATTATATCCCTCCCCATCAGGGACACTGTGGCTCAAACTTGCCCTGGGGAGCAGGGAGGTGATGGGAGTGACAAACCATGCCATTCAACTACATCAAAGGCCAGACACTGCTGAAGCTGACCTGAAACACCAATAAACCCTGATTTTTCCCTAATCCCAAACGTTCTCTATGTGGAAGAGTCACAGGCAATTGGCGGAAGATGTGCTTTGCAACCCTGTGCACAGCCAGCACGCCTGCCATTACCTCCCTTTTATGGGCTGGTAAACAGAGGTGGTGGAAGTTTGGGTAAAGGGATGAAGCCATCCCAACCACTTGCAAAAGCTCCCAAACATTCACCATCACCCTGTACAGGCAAGGACTGCAAGGCACTCAGGTGGGAGTTTAGGAGCATCCCTAACCATTGCCCTTTTCCCTGCCCCATGGGACATGTGCTACTCCTTGCTCTCCAATTCACCTGAAGGCCAAGCAAAGAGCTGTGGCTGTGTTGGCATTGTGGGTGAAGCCCAATCCGCCTGGGGGATTAGGAATTCATTGGGGTTTATTGGTGCCGTGAGGTCAGCTTCAGTAGCAGCTGGCCTTTCAAGACGTTATGTGTCACAGCTTGTTCCTCCCATCACATCCCTGTTCCCCTGTGCATGTTTGAGCCTCAGTGTCCCTGAAGGGGAAGGAATATAATTGCTCCACGTCTCCACGTGTGTCATGAAGGGTTTCAGTTTTATTGCATGAATATCTGGGGCTTCCAACTCTGTTCAATGCCGCAGGCTGTCTGAGACAGATATAAAAGGGCTGAGGGCTTTGCAGCCCTCTATCCTGCTCCCTCCACTTGTCTCTAAACAGATCACCTGGGTAAGTCGTACTCTTGGAGGTTTCTCGGGGCTCTCTCCCTACCTCCATCAGTTCAGCCTCTCCCCAGATCCTTGCCTAATTCTGCCTGCCCTTTGCAGTACTCCTTGCCTGCGTGGAAGATGTCCTGCTCCAGCCTGTGTGCCCCTGTGTGTGGGGTGGCCGCCCCGGCCCCAGTGGCTGACAGTGCCAATGAGCCCTGCGTGCGGCAGTGCCCCGACTCCACCGTGGTGATCCAGCCCCCGGCCACGGTGCTCACCTTGCCCGGGCCCATCCTCAGCTCCTTCCCGCAGCATGCCGTGGTCGGCTCGGCCGGAGTCCCGGGTGTTGCAGGGGGCTTCGGCGGCACTTTTGGAGGCCGTGGTGGCTTTGGGGGCTATGGAGGCCTTGGGGGCTATGGCGGCCTTTTGGGCTATGGAGGCCTTGGTGGTTATGGAGGCCTTGGGGGCTATGGAGGCCTTGGAGGCTATGGGGGCTATGGAGCCTTTGGGAGCTGTGGATACGGAGGCTGGCGCCGGGGCCTCAGGTACCTCAGTGGCAGCTGTGGGCCCTGCTAAGCCCACCACTGGCTCCAGCCCCTGACGAAGGAGAGCTCCAGAGCTGCCCCGGAATGTCATAACATGACACCATCAGGAAGGCTCCCCTTTATCATCGCTGGTCTCCAGAGCATGGAGGCCTAATGCCTGCATGGGGCCCACCTCTGTCCTTCTCCTCCCTGCTTGAGCTTCTCTACAGGACTTGCTGCCCCATGACGATGCAGCCAAGCAACGGATGCCTCCTGTGGCATTGCGGCTGCTCACCAATGCTCTGCCTTCTGCAAGGAGTCAGGGGCTGCCTTTCTGCCATCTCCCTGCTCCCCTGGACCTGAAATAAAAACTCTGTTGCACCTCATTCTGGACCCTGTCTTTTCTGTGACCCTTCCTCCGTTTGCTTCTTGCTGTAAGGCTAGGGAGCTGCCACCGCGGAGTCCTCAGGGGCCCCGTATGCACTCCCTCACCTCCTCCAAAAGCCCTGCGCAGCACGGCCATTACAAGAGGGTTGCCACAGCCTCCCCAAGGGCAAAGGCCTGGTTAGAGTCAGCTGGGAGGCCACGGGACAGAGGGAGGAGGCGGAGGTCCACCCACCAGCCTTTCCTCCAGCCCCTCGGGTTTCCCTCCTCTTCCTCCCACATCTCCATGGAGCACTTGCATGCCTTTCCCCATCCCTGGGCCAGAAGCTCTCCCCTGATGAAGGAGGGCTCTAGAGCTTCCATGGAACATCCCTACCTGATGTTGCCAGGAAGGGCTCCTCTTCAGCATCCCTGGGCTTCAGAGCCTGGAGGTTTCATGCCTGCATGGGGCCCATCTCTGTCTTTGTCCTTCCTGCTTGAGCTTTTTTTCAGGACTTGCTGCCCCATGATGACACTGCCCAGCACCATACGCCTGTTCCTGTGGCATTGCTGATGCTCACCTCTTCTCTTGTTTATGCAAGGAGTCGGGCCTGCCCCTGGCCAGGGGCTACCCTTCTGCTGTCTCCATGCTCCCTTGGAACTGAAATAAAATCTCTGTTGCACCACATTTTCGACCCCATTTTTTGCATGTTCCTACCTCCATTCACTTCTTGCTGTGAGGCCAGGGAGCTGCCACTGGAGCATTTTCAGGGGCCCTGCAGGCGTTCCCTCAACTCCTCCAAATGCCCTGCACAGCACGGCCATTATAAGATGGTCAGAACAGCCTCCCTAAGGGCATAGGCCTGGTTAGAGCCAAGTGGAAGGCCACGGGACAGAGGAAGGAGGCGGAGGTCCTCCGACCAGCCTTTCCTCCAGCCCCTCGGGTTTCCCTCCTCTTCCTCCCACATCTCCATGGAGCACTTGCACGCCTTTCCCCATCACTGGGCCAGAAGCTCTTCCCTGTATACACAGCTTGCCTGCTTGTAGCTGGTGGACACAGCTCTGCCCGGGTAGGACAGCAGTGCTCCACACAGCCCCATACTGCAGACATGCTGCCAGGCCACGGCTGCCCTTCCTCACACACCAGCACACCAAGCGACCTGCACGGCCAGGCCCCCAGAACACCTGGCCACAACAGCTGTGAGGAGGCATGACTGCTGCCTCCCACCACTCTGCCCTCACCCAGCATGCAGGGGATGCTATGTGAGGCAGCACCCAGTGGTTGGCTGGGGGTCCTAGCACTGGAGCCTGGGGAGTGGTGTGGATGGGCAGAAATGGAAAAGAGGTCCTCAAGCACAAGAGGAGACACACAAACTTCTGCGCAGGTGGTGGAGGAAAGCTGTGGCTGCTCGGACAGTTTGCTGCTGTTTTCCCCTTCCCCTGTCTTGACAATTACGGGTGATGCATGTTTTCTTGAGCCCCCAGCAGCGACCAATGTGCTGCCCCACTGCTCTTCTTGATTTCCATGGCAGGAACCGTCTCCAAGAAAGACCACTGTGCAGAGCCAGGATCACACAATCACGAGATGTTTGGGAAAGGAAGGGACATGAGGAGGGTACAGACACCCACCTCCTACTCAAGGCCTTTGTGCCCCCTGGCTCTGGATGGCTGCAATGTGTACATGATGTGAGGGGAACCTTGGGCAGACTTGGCTGTGTCTCCTTCACCCCTTCCCAGTGCCACCAGTTGCAGCTGGGCACATGAGCACAGTCAGCAGGTGGCAGGAGCCCTGACCATGCAGTGGCCGTCTCTCTGTCTCCCCAGACCTCCACGGGTGACCATAGAAAAGGCAATATAAAGAGGTCAAACATGCTGTGGTGGCTGTGCAAGACGTCTGTTTCTCTGTCGTGTTCTCAAAGAACATTGAGATTGAAAACATTGAGAACATTGCCATTCTTCCCGCTGAGAGAAGGGAGGAGGTTCAGGGGGCTGTCCTCTACAAGACCCACTGGGGACTCTGATCTTCAGTCGTAATGCCCTGCCCCAGCGGCCCAAAGGCCCCATTAGCAAAGCCAGGAGTGCAGCCAGCGGCCCAACTGCCCCGGCTCTGAGGTTTGGGGGAAGTCTGGAAGAAGAAGGATGAAGAAATACCATGGGTCGAGAATGTGGTGCAATAGAGCTTTTATTGCAAGTCCAGGGGAGCAGGAAGATGGCAGAAAGGCAGCCCCTGTCCAGGAGCATCCACCAACTCCTTGGAAAAAGCACAGAGGATGGAACCAGAAATGACACCACAGGAACAGGAGGAAGGTGCTGGGTTGCGTATCACGGGGCAGCAAGTCCTAAAGACAATCTCAAGCGGGGCAGGTAAAAGTCAGAGTTGCGCCCCATGCAGGCACGAGGCCCCCAAGCTCTGGAGGCCAGTGATGATGAAGGGGTGCCCTTCCTGCTGGTGTCATGGCGGGACATACCAGGGCAGCTCTGGAGCTCTCCTTTGTCAGAGGTTGGAGCCAGAGGTGGGCTTAGCAGGGCCCGCAGTTGCCACTGAGGTACCTGTGGCCCCGACGCCAGCCGCCATATCCGCAGCTGCCAAATGCTCCATAGCCCCCATAGCCTCCAAGGCCTCCATAGCCACCAAGGCCTCCGTAACCCCCAAGGCCTCCATAGCCCAAAAGGCCGCCATAGCCCCCAAGGCCTCCATAGCCCCCAAAGCCACCACGGCCTCCAAAAGTGCCGCCGAAGCCCCCTGCCACACCCGGGACTCCTGCCGAGCCGACCACGGCATGCTGCGGGAAGGAGCTGAGGATGGGCCCGGGCAAGGTGAGCACCGTGGCCGGGGGCTGGATCACCACGGTGGAGTCAGGGCACTGCTGCACGCAGGGCTCGTTGAAGCTGTCAGCCACTGGGGCCGGGGCAGCCACCCCGCACACAGGAGCACACAGGCTGGAGCAGGACATCTTCCACGCAGGCAAGGAGTACTGCAAAGTGCAGGCAGAGTTAGGCAAGGATCTGGGGAGAGGCTGTACTGACGGAGGCAGGGAGAGAGCCGCGAGAAGCCTCCAAGAGCACGACTTACCAGGTGATCTGTTTAGAGACAAGTGGAGGAAGCAGGATAGAGGGCTGCGAAGCCCTCAGCCCTTTTATACCTGTCCCAGACAGCCTGTAACATCAGGCAGGGGGCGGTGGTGGAAGCCTCAGATATTCATGCAATAAAGCCAGCACAAATCATGACACACTTGGAGACGTGGAGCAATTATATCCCTCCCCATCAGGGACACTGTGGCTCAAACTTGCCCTGGGGAGCAGGGAGGTGATGGGAGTGACAAACCATGCCATTCAACTACATCAAAGGCCAGACACTGCTGAAGCTGACCTGAAACACCAATAAACCCTGATTTTTCCCTAATCCCAAACGTTCTCTATGTGGAAGAGTCACAGGCAATTGGCGGAAGATGTGCTTTGCAACCCTGTGCACAGCCAGCACGCCTGCCATTACCTCCCTTTTATGGGCTGGTAAACAGAGGTGGTGGAAGTTTGGGTAAAGGGATGAAGCCATCCCAACCACTTGCAAAAGCTCCCAAACATTCACCATCACCCTGTACAGGCAAGGACTGCAAGGCACTCAGGTGGGAGTTTAGGAGCATCCCTAACCATTGCCCTTTTCCCTGCCCCATGGGACATGTGCTACTCCTTGCTCTCCAATTCACCTGAAGGCCAAGCAAAGAGCTGTGGCTGTGTTGGCATTGTGGGTGAAGCCCAATCCGCCTGGGGGATTAGGAATTCATTGGGGTTTATTGGTGCCGTGAGGTCAGCTTCAGTAGCAGCTGGCCTTTCAAGACGTTATGTGTCACAGCTTGTTCCTCCCATCACATCCCTGTTCCCCTGTGCATGTTTGAGCCTCAGTGTCCCTGAAGGGGAAGGAATATAATTGCTCCACGTCTCCACGTGTGTCATGAAGGGTTTCAGTTTTATTGCATGAATATCTGGGGCTTCCAACTCTGTTCAATGCCGCAGGCTGTCTGAGACAGATATAAAAGGGCTGAGGGCTTTGCAGCCCTCTATCCTGCTCCCTCCACTTGTCTCTAAACAGATCACCTGGGTAAGTCGTACTCTTGGAGGTTTCTCGGGGCTCTCTCCCTACCTCCATCAGTTCAGCCTCTCCCCAGATCCTTGCCTAATTCTGCCTGCCCTTTGCAGTACTCCTTGCCTGCGTGGAAGATGTCCTGCTCCAGCCTGTGTGCCCCTGTGTGTGGGGTGGCCGCCCCGGCCCCAGTGGCTGACAGTGCCAATGAGCCCTGCGTGCGGCAGTGCCCCGACTCCACCGTGGTGATCCAGCCCCCGGCCACGGTGCTCACCTTGCCCGGGCCCATCCTCAGCTCCTTCCCGCAGCATGCCGTGGTCGGCTCGGCCGGAGTCCCGGGTGTTGCAGGGGGCTTCGGCGGCACTTTTGGAGGCCGTGGTGGCTTTGGGGGCTATGGAGGCCTTGGGGGCTATGGCGGCCTTTTGGGCTATGGAGGCCTTGGTGGTTATGGAGGCCTTGGTGGCTATGGAGGCCTTGGAGGCTATGGGGGCTATGGAGCCTTTGGGAGCTGTGGATACGGAGGCTGGCGCCGGGGCCTCAGGTACCTCAGTGGCAGCTGTGGGCCCTGCTAAGCCCACCACTGGCTCCAGCCCCTGACGAAGGAGAGCTCCAGAGCTGCCCCGGAATGTCATAACATGACACCATCAGGAAGGCTCCCCTTTATCATCGCTGGTCTCCAGAGCATGGAGGCCTAATGCCTGCATGGGGCCCACCTCTGTCCTTCTCCTCCCTGCTTGAGCTTCTCTACAGGACTTGCTGCCCCATGACGATGCAGCCAAGCAACGGATGCCTCCTGTGGCATTGCGGCTGCTCACCAACGCTCTGCCTTCTGCAAGGAGTCAGGGGCTGCCTTTCTGCCATCTCCCTGCTCCCCTGGACCTGAAATAAAAACTCTGTTGCACCTCATTCTGGACCCTGTCTTTTCTGTGACCCTTCCTCCGTTTGCTTCTTGCTGTAAGGCTAGGGAGCTGCCACCGCGGAGTCCTCAGGGGCCCCGTATGCACTCCCTCACCTCCTCCAAAAGCCCTGCGCAGCACGGCCATTACAAGAAGGTTGCCACAGCCTCCCCAAGGGCAAAGGCCTGGTTAGAGTCAGCTGGGAGGCCACGGGACAGAGGAAGGAGGCGCAGATCCACCCACCAGCCTTTCCTCCAGCCCCTCGGGTTTCCCTCCTCTTCCTCCCACATCTCCATGGAGCACTTGCATGCCTTTCCCCATCCCTGGGCCAGAAGCTCTCCCCTGATGAAGGAGGGCTCTAGAGCTTCCATGGAACATCCCTACCTGATGTTGCCAGGAAGGGCTCCTCTTCAGCATCCCTGGGCTTCAGAGCCTGGAGGTTTCATGCCTGCATGGGGCCCATCTCTGTCTTTGTCCTTCCTGCTTGAGCTTTTTTTCAGGACTTGCTGCCCCATGATGACACTGCCCAGCACCATACGCCTGTTCCTGTGGCATTGCTGATGCTCACCTCTTCTCTTGTTTATGCAAGGAGTCGGGCCTGCCCCTGGCCAGGGGCTACCCTTCTGCTGTCTCCATGCTCCCTTGGAACTGAAATAAAATCTCTGTTGCACCACATTTTCGACCCCATTTTTTGCATGTTCCTACCTCCATTCACTTCTTGCTGTGAGGCCAGGGAGCTGCCACCGGAGCATTTTCAGGGGCCCTGCAGGCGTTCCCTCAACTCCTCCAAATGCCCTGCACAGCACGGCCATTATAAGACGGTCAGCACAGCCTCCCTAAGGGCATAGGCCTGGTTAGAGCCAAGTGGAAGGCCACGGGACAGAGAAAGGAGGCGGACGTCCTCCAACCAGCCTTTCCTCCAGCCCCTCGGGTTTCCCTCCTCTTCCTCCCACATCTCCATGGAGCACTTGCACGCCTTTCCCCACCACTGGGCCAGAAGCTCTTCCCTGTATACACAGCTTGCCTGCTTGTAGCTGGTGGACACAGCTCTGCCCGGGTAGGACAGCAGTGCTCCACACAGCCCCATACTGCAGACATGCTGCCAGGCCATGGCTGCCCTTCCTCACACACCAGCACACCAAGCGACCTGCACGGCCAGGCCCCCAGAACACCTGGCCACAACAGCTGTGAGGAAGCACGACTGCTGCCTCCCACCACTCTGCCCTCACCCAGCATGCAGGGGATGCTATGTGAGGCAGCACCCAGTGGTTGGCTGGGGGTCCTAGCACTGGAGCCTGGGGAGTGGTGTGGATGGGCAGAAATGGAAAAGAGGTCCTCAAGCACAAGAGGAGACACACAAACTTCTGCGCAGGTGGTGGAGGAAAGCTGTGGCTGCTCGGACAGTTTGCTGCTGTTTTCCCCTTCCCCTGTCTTGACAATTACGGGTGATGCATGTTTTCTTGAGCCCCCAGCAGCGACCAATGTGCTGCCCCACTGCTCTTCTTGATTTCCCTAGCAGGAACCGTCTCCAAGAAAGACCACTGTGCAGAGCCAGGATCACACAATCACGAGATGTTTGGGAAAGGAAGGGACATGAGGAGGGTACAGACACCCACCTCCTACTCAAGGCCTTTGTGCCCCCTGGCTCTGGATGGCTGCAATGTGTACATGATGTGAGGGGAACCTTGGGCAGACTTGGCTGTGTCTCCTTCACCCCTTCCCAGTGCCACCAGTTGCAGCTGGGCACATGAGCACAGTCAGCAGGTGGCAGGAGCCCTGACCATGCAGTGGCCGTCTCTCTGTCTCCCCAGACCTCCACGGGTGACCATAGAAAAGGCAATATAAAGAGGTCAAACATGCTGTGGTGGCTGTGCAAGACGTCTGTTTCTCTGTCGTGTTCTCAAAGAACATTGAGATTGAAAACATTGAGAACATTGCCATTCTTCCCGCTGAGAGAAGGGAGGAGGTTCAGGGGGCTGTCCTCTACAAGACCCACTGGGGACTCTGATCTTCAGTCGTAATGCCCTGCCCCAGCGGCCCAAAGGCCCCATTAGCAAAGCCAGGAGTGCAGCCAGCGGCCCAACTGCCCCGGCTCTGAGGTTTGGGGGAAGTCTGGAAGAAGAAGGATGAAGAAATACCATGGGTCGAGAATGTGGTGCAATAGAGCTTTTATTGCAAGTCCAGGGGAGCAGGAAGATGGCAGAAAGGCAGCCCCTGTCCAGGAGCATCCACCAACTCCTTGGAAAAAGCACAGAGGATGGAACCAGAAATGACACCACAGGAACAGGAGGAAGGTGCTGGGTTGCGTATCACGGGGCAGCAAGTCCTGAAGAGAATCTCAAGCGGGGCAGGTAAAAGTCAGAGTTGCGCCCCATGCAGGCACGAGGCCCCCAAGCTCTGGAGGCCAGTGATGATGAAGGGGTGCCCTTCCTGCTGGTGTCATGGCGGGACATACCAGGGCAGCTCTGGAGCTCTCCTTTGTCAGAGGTTGGAGCCAGAGGTGGGCTTAGCAGGGCCCGCAGTTGCCACTGAGGTACCTGTGGCCCCGACGCCAGCCGCCATATCCGCAGCTGCCAAATGCTCCATAGCCCCCATAGCCTCCAAGGCCTCCATAGCCACCAAGGCCTCCGTAACCCCCAAGGCCTCCATAGCCCAAAAGGCCGCCATAGCCCCCAAGGCCTCCATAGCCCCCAAAGCCACCACGGCCTCCAAAAGTGCCGCCGAAGCCCCCTGCCACACCCGGGACTCCTGCCGAGCCGACCACGGCATGCTGCGGGAAGGAGCTGAGGATGGGCCCGGGCAAGGTGAGCACCGTGGCCGGGGGCTGGATCACCACGGTGGAGTCGGGGCACTGCTGCACGCAGGGCTCGTTGAAGCTGTCAGCCACTGGGGCCGGGGCAGCCACCCCGCACACAGGAGCACACAGGCTGGAGCAGGACATCTTCCACGCAGGCAAGGAGTACTGCAAAGTGCAGGCAGAGTTAGGCAAGGATCTGGGGAGAGGCTGTACTGACGGAGGCAGGGAGAGAGCCGCGAGAAGCCTCCAAGAGCACGACTTACCAGGTGATCTGTTTAGAGACAAGTGGAGGAAGCAGGATAGAGGGCTGCGAAGCCCTCAGCCCTTTTATACCTGTCCCAGACAGCCTGTAACATCAGGCAGGGGGCGGTGGTGGAAGCCTCAGATATTCATGCAATAAAGCCAGCACAAATCATGACACACTTGGAGACGTGGAGCAATTATATCCCTCCCCATCAGGGACACTGTGGCTCAAACTTGCCCTGGGGAGCAGGGAGGTGATGGGAGTGACAAACCGTGCCATTCAACTACATCAAAGGCCAGACACTGCTGAAGCTGACCTGAAACACCAATAAACCCTGATTTTTCCCTAATCCCAAACGTTCTCTATGTGGAAGAGTCACAGGCAATTGGCGGAAGATGTGCTTTGCAACCCTGTGCACAGCCAGCATGCCTGCCATTACCTCCCTTTTATGGGCTGGTAAACAGAGGTGGTGGAAGTTTGGGTAAAGGGATGAAGCCATCCCAACCACTTGCAAAAGCTCCCAAACATTCACCATCACCCTGTACAGGCAAGGACTGCAAGGCACTCAGGTGGGAGTTTAGGAGCATCCCTAACCATTGCCCTTTTCCCTGCCCCATGGGACATGTGCTACTCCTTGCTCTCCAATTCACCTGAAGGCCAAGCAAAGAGCTGTGGCTGTGTTGGCATTGTGGGTGAAGCCCAATCCGCCTGGGGGATTAGGAATTCATTCGGGTTTATTGGTGCCGTGAGGTCAGCTTCAGTAGCAGCTGGCCTTTCAAGACGTTATGTGTCACAGCTTGTTCCTCCCATCACATCCCTGTTCCCCTGTGCATGTTTGAGCCTCAGTGTCCCTGAAGGGGAAGGAATATAATTGCTCCACGTCTCCACGTGTGTCATGAAGGGTTTCAGTTTTATTGCATGAATATCTGGGGCTTCCAACTCTGTTCAATGCCGCAGGCTGTCTGAGACAGATATAAAAGGGCTGAGGGCTTTGCAGCCCTCTATCCTGCTCCCTCCACTTGTCTCTAAACAGATCACCTGGGTAAGTCGTACTCTTGGAGGTTTCTCGGGGCTCTCTCCCTACCTCCATCAGTTCAGCCTCTCCCCAGATCCTTGCCTAATTCTGCCTGCCCTTTGCAGTACTCCTTGCCTGCTTGGAAGATGTCCTGCTCCAGCCTGTGTGCCCCTGTGTGTGGGGTGGCCGCCCCGGCCCCAGTGGCTGACAGTGTCAATGAGCCCTGCGTGCGGCAGTGCCCCGACTCCACCGTGGTGATCCAGCCCCCGGCCACGGTGCTCACCTTGCCCGGGCCCATCCTCAGCTCCTTCCCGCAGCATGCCGTGGTCGGCTCGGCCGGAGTCCCGGGTGTTGCAGGGGGCTTCGGCGGCACTTTTGGAGGCCGTGGTGGCTTTGGGGGCTATGGAGGCCTTGGGGGCTATGGCGGCCTTTTGGGCTATGGAGGCCTTGGTGGTTATGGAGGCCTTGGTGGCTATGGAGGCCTTGGAGGCTATGGGGGCTATGGAGCCTTTGGGAGCTGTGGATACGGAGGCTGGCGCCGGGGCCTCAGGTACCTCAGTGGCAGCTGTGGGCCCTGCTAAGCCCACCACTGGCTCCAGCCCCTGACGAAGGAGAGCTCCAGAGCTGCCCCGGAATGTCATAACATGACACCATCAGGAAGGCTCCCCTTTATCATCGCTGGTCTCCAGAGCATGGAGGCCTAATGCCTGCATGGGGCCCACCTCTGTCCTTCTCCTCCCTGCTTGAGCTTCTCTACAGGACTTGCTGCCCCATGACGATGCAGCCAAGCAACGGACGCCTCCTGTGGCATTGCGGCTGCTCACCAATGCTCTGCCTTCTGCAAGGAGTCAGGGGCTGCCTTTCTGCCATCTCCCTGCTCCCCTGGACCTGAAATAAAAACTCTGTTGCACCTCATTCTGGACCCTGTCTTTTCTGTGACCCTTCCTCCGTTTGCTTCTTGCTGTAAGGCTAGGGAGCTGCCACCGCGGAGTCCTCAGGGGCCCCGTATGCACTCCCTCACCTCCTCCAAAAGCCCTGCGCAGCACGGCCATTACAAGAGGGTTGCCACAGCCTCCCCAAGGGCAAAGGCCTGGTTAGAGTCAGCTGGGAGGCCACGGGACAGAGGAAGGAGGCGCAGATCCACCCACCAGCCTTTCCTCCAGCCCCTCGGGTTTCCCTCCTCTTCCTCCCACATCTCCATGGAGCACTTGCATGCCTTTCCCCATCCCTGGGCCAGAAGCTCTCCCCTGATGAAGGAGGGCTCTAGAGCTTCCATGGAACATCCCTACCTGATGTTGCCAGGAAGGGCTCCTCTTCAGCATCCCTGGGCTTCAGAGCCTGGAGGTTTCATGCCTGCATGGGGCCCATCTCTGTCTTTGTCCTTCCTGCTTGAGCTTTTTTTCAGGACTTGCTGCCCCATGATGACACTGCCCAGCACCATACGCCTGTTCCTGTGGCATTGCTGATGCTCACCTCTTCTCTTGTTTATGCAAGGAGTCGGGCCTGCCCCTGGCCAGGGGCTACCCTTCTGCTGTCTCCATGCTCCCTTGGAACTGAAATAAAATCTCTGTTGCACCACATTTTCGACCCCATTTTTTGCATGTTCCTACCTCCATTCACTTCTTGCTGTGAGGCCAGGGAGCTGCCACCGGAGCATTTTCAGGGGCCCTGCAGGCGTTCCCTCAACTCCTCCAAATGCCCTGCACAGCACGGCCATTATAAGACGGTCAGCACAGCCTCCCTAAGGGCATAGGCCTGGTTAGAGCCAAGTGGAAGGCCACGGGACAGAGAAAGGAGGCGGACGTCCTCCAACCAGCCTTTCCTCCAGCCCCTCGGGTTTCCCTCCTCTTCCTCCCACATCTCCATGGAGCACTTGCACGCCTTTCCCCACCACTGGGCCAGAAGCTCTTCCCTGTATACACAGCTTGCCTGCTTGTAGCTGGTGGACACAGCTCTGCCCGGGTAGGACAGCAGTGCTCCACACAGCCCCATACTGCAGACATGCTGCCAGGCCATGGCTGCCCTTCCTCACACACCAGCACACCAAGCGACCTGCACGGCCAGGCCCCCAGAACACCTGGCCACAACAGCTGTGAGGAAGCACGACTGCTGCCTCCCACCACTCTGCCCTCACCCAGCATGCAGGGGATGCTATGTGAGGCAGCACCCAGTGGTTGGCTGGGGGTCCTAGCACTGGAGCCTGGGGAGTGGTGTGGATGGGCAGAAATGGAAAAGAGGTCCTCAAGCACAAGAGGAGACACACAAACTTCTGCGCAGGTGGTGGAGGAAAGCTGTGGCTGCTCGGACAGTTTGCTGCTGTTTTCCCCTTCCCCTGTCTTGACAATTACGGGTGATGCATGTTTTCTTGAGCCCCCAGCAGCGACCAATGTGCTGCCCCACTGCTCTTCTTGATTTCCCTAGCAGGAACCGTCTCCAAGAAAGACCACTGTGCAGAGCCAGGATCACACAATCACGAGATGTTTGGGAAAGGAAGGGACATGAGGAGGGTACAGACACCCACCTCCTACTCAAGGCCTTTGTGCCCCCTGGCTCTGGATGGCTGCAATGTGTACATGATGTGAGGGGAACCTTGGGCAGACTTGGCTGTGTCTCCTTCACCCCTTCCCAGTGCCACCAGTTGCAGCTGGGCACATGAGCACAGTCAGCAGGTGGCAGGAGCCCTGACCATGCAGTGGCCGTCTCTCTGTCTCCCCAGACCTCCACGGGTGACCATAGAAAAGGCAATATAAAGAGGTCAAACATGCTGTGGTGGCTGTGCAAGACGTCTGTTTCTCTGTCGTGTTCTCAAAGAACATTGAGATTGAAAACATTGAGAACATTGCCATTCTTCCCGCTGAGAGAAGGGAGGAGGTTCAGGGGGCTGTCCTCTACAAGACCCACTGGGGACTCTGATCTTCAGTCGTAATGCCCTGCCCCAGCGGCCCAAAGGCCCCATTAGCAAAGCCAGGAGTGCAGCCAGCGGCCCAACTGCCCCGGCTCTGAGGTTTGGGGGAAGTCTGGAAGAAGAAGGATGAAGAAATACCATGGGTCGAGAATGTGGTGCAATAGAGCTTTTATTGCAAGTCCAGGGGAGCAGGAAGATGGCAGAAAGGCAGCCCCTGTCCAGGAGCATCCACGAACTCCTTGGAAAAAGCACAGAGAATGGAACCAGAAATGACGCCACAGGAACAGGAGGAAGGTGCTGGGTTGCGTATCACGGGGCAGCAAGTCCTAAAGACAATCTCTAGCGGGGCAGGTAAAAGTCAGAGTTGCGCCCCATGAAGGCATAGGGCCCCCAAGCTCTGGAGGCCAGTGATGATGAAGGGGTGCCCTTCCTGCTGGTGTCATGGCGGGACATACCAGGGCAGCACTGGAGCTCTCCTTTGTCAGAGGTTGGAGCCAGAGGTGGGCTTAGCAGGGCCCGCAGTTGCCACTGAGGTACCTGAGGCCCCGGCGCCAGCCGCCATATCCGCAGCTCCCAAAGGCTCCATAGCCCCCATAACCCCCAAGGCCTCCATAGCCCCCAAGGCCTCCATAACCACCAAGGCCTCCATAGCCCAAAAGGCCGCCATAGCCCCCAAGGCCTCCATAGCCCCCAAAGCCACCACGGCCTCCAAAAGTGCCGCCGAAGCCCCCTGCCACACCCGGGACTCCGGCCGAGCCGACCACGGCATGCTGTGGGAAGGAGCTGAGGATGGGCCCGGGCAAGGTGAGCACCGTGGCCGGGGGCTGGATCACCACGGTGGAGTCGGGGCACTGCCGCACGCAGGGCTCGTTGGCGCTGTCAGCCACTGGGGCCGGGGCGGCCACCCCACACACAGGGGCACACAGGCTGGAGCAGGACATCTTCCACGCGGGCAAGGAGTACTGCAAAGTGCAGGCAGAGTTAGGCAAGGATCTGGGGAGAGGCTGTACTGATGGAGGCAGGGAGAGAGCCGCGAGAAGCCTCCAAGAGCACGACTTACCAGGTGATCTGTTTAGAGACAAGTGGAGGAAGCAGGATAGAGGGCTGCGAAGCCCTCAGCCCTTTTATACCTGTCCCAGACAGCCTGCAACATCAGGCAGGGGGCGGTGGTGGAAGCCTCAGATATTCATGCAATAAAGCCAGCACAAATCATGACACACTTGGCGATGTGGAGCAATTATATCCCTCCCCATCAGGGACACTGTGGCTCAAACTTGCCCTGGGGAGCAGGGAGGTGATGGGAGTGACAAACCGTGCCATTCAACTACATCAAAGGCCAGACACTGCTGAAGCTGACCTGAAACACCAATAAACCCTGATTTTTCCCTAATCCCAAACGTTCTCTATGTGGAAGAGTCACAGGCAATTGGCGGAAGATGTGCTTTGCAACCCTGTGCACAGCCAGCACGCCTGCCATTACCTCCCTTTTATGGGCTGGTAAACAGAGGTGGTGGAAGTTTGGGTAAAGGGATGAAGCCATCCCAACCACTTGCAAAAGCTCCCAAACATTCACCATCACCCTGTACAGGCAAGGACTGCAAGGCACTCAGGTGGGAGTTTAGGAGCATCCCTAACCATTGCCCTTTTCCCTGCCCCATGGGACATGTGCTACTCCTTGCTCTCCAATTCACCCAAAGGCCAAGCAAAGAGCTGTGGCTGTGTTGGCATTGTGGGTGAAGCCCATTCCACCTGGGGGATTAGGAATTCATTGGGGTTTATTGGTGCCGTGAGGTCAGCTTCAGTAGCAGCTGGCCTTTCAAGACGTTATGTGTCACAGCTTGTTCCTCCCATCACATCCCTGTTCTCCTGTGCATGTTTGAGCCTCAGTGTCCTCAATGGGGAGGGATATAATTGCTCCACGTCTCCATGTGTGTCATGAAGGGTTTCAGTTTTATTGCATGAATATCTGGGGCTTCCAACTCTGTTCAACGCCGCAGGCTGTCTGAGACAGATATAAAAGGGCTGAGGGCTTTGCAGCCCTCTATTCTGCTTCCTCCACTTGTCTCTAAACAGGTCACCTGGGTAAGTCGTGCTCTTGGAGGTTTCTCGGGGCTCTCTCCCTACCTCCATCAGTTCAGCCTCTCCCCAGATCCTTGCCTAATTCTGCCTGCCCTTTGCAGTACTCCTTGCCTGCGTGGAAGATGTCCTGCTCCAGCCTGTGTGCCCCTGTGTGTGGGGTGGCCGCCCCGGCCCCAGTGGCTGACAGTGCCAATGAGCCCTGCGTGCGGCAGTGCCCCGACTCCACCGTGGTGATCCAGCCCCCGGCCACGGTGCTCACCTTGCCCGGGCCCATCCTCAGCTCCTTCCCGCAGCATGCCGTGGTCGGCTCGGCAGGAGTCCCGGGTGTTGCAGGGGGCTTCGGCGGCACTTTTGGAGGCCGTGGTGGCTTTGGGGGCTATGGAGGCCTTGGGGGCTATGGCGGCCTTTTGGGCTATGGAGGCCTTGGTGGTTATGGAGGCCTTGGGGGCTATGGAGGCCTTGGAGGCTATGGGGGCTATGGAGCCTTTGGGAGCTGTGGATACGGAGGCTGGCGCCGGGGCCTCAGGTACCTCAGTGGCAGCTGTGGGCCCTGCTAAGCCCACCACTGGCTCCAGCCCCTGACGAAGGAGAGCTCCAGAGCTGCCCCGGAATGTCATAACATGACACCATCAGGAAGGCTCCCCTTTATCATCGCTGGTCTCCAGAGCATGGAGGCCTAATGCCTGCATGGGGCCCACCTCTGTCCTTCTCCTCCCTGCTTGAGCTTCTCTACAGGACTTGCTGCCCCATGACGATGCAGCCAAGCAACGGACGCCTCCTGTGGCATTGCGGCTGCTCACCAACGCTCTGCCTTCTGCAAGGAGTCAGGGGCTGCCTTTCTGCCATCTCCCTGCTCCCCTGGACCTGAAATAAAAACTCTGTTGCACCTCATTCTGGACCCTGTCTTTTCTGTGACCCTTCCTCCGTTTGCTTCTTGCTGTACGCTGGGGAGCTGCCACCGCGGAGTCCTCAGGGGCCCCGTATGCACTCCCTCACCTCCTCCAAAAGCCCTGCGCAGCACGGCCATTACAAGAGGGTTGCCACAGCCTCCCCAAGGGCAAAGGCCTGGTTAGAGTCAGCTGGGAGGCCACGGGACAGAGGAAGGAGGCGCAGATCCACCCACCAGCCTTTCCTCCAGCCCCTCGGGTTTCCCTCCTCTTCCTCCCACATCTCCATGGAGCACTTGCATGCCTTTCCCCATCCCTGGGCCAGAAGCTCTCCCCTGATGAAGGAGGGCTCTAGAGCTTCCATGGAACATCCCTACCTGATGTTGCCAGGAAGGGCTCCTCTTCAGCATCCCTGGGCTTCAGAGCCTGGAGGTTTCATGCCTGCATGGGGCCCATCTCTGTCTTTGTCCTTCCTGCTTGAGCTTTTTTTCAGGACTTGCTGCCCCATGATGACACTGCCCAGCACCATACGCCTGTTCCTGTGGCATTGCTGATGCTCACCTCTTCTCTTGTTTATGCAAGGAGTCGGGCCTGCCCCTGGCCAGGGGCTACCCTTCTGCTGTCTCCATGCTCCCTTGGAACTGAAATAAAATCTCTGTTGCACCACATTTTCGACCCCATTTTTTGCATGTTCCTACCTCCATTCACTTCTTGCTGTGAGGCCAGGGAGCTGCCACCGGAGCATTTTCAGGGGCCCTGCAGGCGTTCCCTCAACTCCTCCAAATGCCCTGCACAGCACGGCCATTATAAGACGGTCAGCACAGCCTCCCTAAGGGCATAGGCCTGGTTAGAGCCAAGTGGAAGGCCACGGGACAGAGAAAGGAGGCGGACGTCCTCCAACCAGCCTTTCCTCCAGCCCCTCGGGTTTCCCTCCTCTTCCTCCCACATCTCCATGGAGCACTTGCACGCCTTTCCCCACCACTGGGCCAGAAGCTCTTCCCTGTATACACAGCTTGCCTGCTTGTAGCTGGTGGACACAGCTCTGCCCGGGTAGGACAGCAGTGCTCCACACAGCCCCATACTGCAGACATGCTGCCAGGCCATGGCTGCCCTTCCTCACACACCAGCACACCAAGCGACCTGCACGGCCAGGCCCCCAGAACACCTGGCCACAACAGCTGTGAGGAAGCACGACTGCTGCCTCCCACCACTCTGCCCTCACCCAGCATGCAGGGGATGCTATGTGAGGCAGCACCCAGTGGTTGGCTGGGGGTCCTAGCACTGGAGCCTGGGGAGTGGTGTGGATGGGCAGAAATGGAAAAGAGGTCCTCAAGCACAAGAGGAGACACACAAACTTCTGCGCAGGTGGTGGAGGAAAGCTGTGGCTGCTCGGACAGTTTGCTGCTGTTTTCCCCTTCCCCTGTCTTGACAATTACGGGTGATGCATGTTTTCTTGAGCCCCCAGCAGCGACCAATGTGCTGCCCCACTGCTCTTCTTGATTTCCCTAGCAGGAACCGTCTCCAAGAAAGACCACTGTGCAGAGCCAGGATCACACAATCACGAGATGTTTGGGAAAGGAAGGGACATGAGGAGGGTACAGACACCCACCTCCTACTCAAGGCCTTTGTGCCCCCTGGCTCTGGATGGCTGCAATGTGTACATGATGTGAGGGGAACCTTGGGCAGACTTGGCTGTGTCTCCTTCACCCCTTCCCAGTGCCACCAGTTGCAGCTGGGCACATGAGCACAGTCAGCAGGTGGCAGGAGCCCTGACCATGCAGTGGCCGTCTCTCTGTCTCCCCAGACCTCCACGGGTGACCATAGAAAAGGCAATATAAAGAGGTCAAACATGCTGTGGTGGCTGTGCAAGACGTCTGTTTCTCTGTCGTGTTCTCAAAGAACATTGAGATTGAAAACATTGAGAACATTGCCATTCTTCCCGCTGAGAGAAGGGAGGAGGTTCAGGGGGCTGTCCTCTACAAGACCCACTGGGGACTCTGATCTTCAGTCGTAATGCCCTGCCCCAGCGGCCCAAAGGCCCCATTAGCAAAGCCAGGAGTGCAGCCAGCGGCCCAACTGCCCCGGCTCTGAGGTTTGGGGGAAGTCTGGAAGAAGAAGGATGAAGAAATACCATGGGTCGAGAATGTGGTGCAATAGAGCTTTTATTGCAAGTCCAGGGGAGCAGGAAGATGGCAGAAAGGCAGCCCCTGTCCAGGAGCATCCACGAACTCCTTGGAAAAAGCACAGAGAATGGAACCAGAAATGACGCCACAGGAACAGGAGGAAGGTGCTGGGTTGCGTATCACGGGGCAGCAAGTCCTAAAGACAATCTCTAGCGGGGCAGGTAAAAGTCAGAGTTGCGCCCCATGAAGGCATAGGGCCCCCAAGCTCTGGAGGCCAGTGATGATGAAGGGGTGCCCTTCCTGCTGGTGTCATGGCGGGACATACCAGGGCAGCACTGGAGCTCTCCTTTGTCAGAGGTTGGAGCCAGAGGTGGGCTTAGCAGGGCCCGCAGTTGCCACTGAGGTACCTGAGGCCCCGGCGCCAGCCGCCATATCCGCAGCTCCCAAAGGCTCCATAGCCCCCATAACCCCCAAGGCCTCCATAGCCCCCAAGGCCTCCATAACCACCAAGGCCTCCATAGCCCAAAAGGCCGCCATAGCCCCCAAGGCCTCCATAGCCCCCAAAGCCACCACGGCCTCCAAAAGTGCCGCCGAAGCCCCCTGCCACACCCGGGACTCCGGCCGAGCCGACCACGGCATGCTGTGGGAAGGAGCTGAGGATGGGCCCGGGCAAGGTGAGCACCGTGGCCGGGGGCTGGATCACCACGGTGGAGTCGGGGCACTGCCGCACGCAGGGCTCGTTGGCGCTGTCAGCCACTGGGGCCGGGGCGGCCACCCCACACACAAGGGCACACAGGCTGGAGCAGGACATCTTCCACGCGGGCAAGGAGTACTGCAAAGTGCAGGCAGAGTTAGGCAAGGATCTGGGGAGAGGCTGTACTGATGGAGGCAGGGAGAGAGCCGCGAGAAGCCTCCAAGAGCACGACTTACCAGGTGATCTGTTTAGAGACAAGTGGAGGAAGCAGGATAGAGGGCTGCGAAGCCCTCAGCCCTTTTATACCTGTCCCAGACAGCCTGCAACATCAGGCAGGGGGCGGTGGTGGAAGCCTCAGATATTCATGCAATAAAGCCAGCACAAATCATGACACACTTGGCGATGTGGAGCAATTATATCCCTCCCCATCAGGGACACTGTGGCTCAAACTTGCCCTGGGGAGCAGGGAGGTGATGGGAGTGACAAACCGTGCCATTCAACTACATCAAAGGCCAGACACTGCTGAAGCTGACCTGAAACACCAATAAACCCTGATTTTTCCCTAATCCCAAACGTTCTCTATGTGGAAGAGTCACAGGCAATTGGCGGAAGATGTGCTTTGCAACCCTGTGCACAGCCAGCACGCCTGCCATTACCTCCCTTTTATGGGCTGGTAAACAGAGGTGGTGGAAGTTTGGGTAAAGGGATGAAGCCATCCCAACCACTTGCAAAAGCTCCCAAACATTCACCATCACCCTGTACAGGCAAGGACTGCAAGGCACTCAGGTGGGAGTTTAGGAGCATCCCTAACCATTGCCCTTTTCCCTGCCCCATGGGACATGTGCTACTCCTTGCTCTCCAATTCACCCAAAGGCCAAGCAAAGAGCTGTGGCTGTGTTGGCATTGTGGGTGAAGCCCATTCCACCTGGGGGATTAGGAATTCATTGGGGTTTATTGGTGCCGTGAGGTCAGCTTCAGTAGCAGCTGGCCTTTCAAGACGTTATGTGTCACAGCTTGTTCCTCCCATCACATCCCTGTTCTCCTGTGCATGTTTGAGCCTCAGTGTCCTCAATGGGGAGGGATATAATTGCTCCACGTCTCCATGTGTGTCATGAAGGGTTTCAGTTTTATTGCATGAATATCTGGGGCTTCCAACTCTGTTCAACGCCGCAGGCTGTCTGAGACAGATATAAAAGGGCTGAGGGCTTTGCAGCCCTCTATTCTGCTTCCTCCACTTGTCTCTAAACAGGTCACCTGGGTAAGTCGTGCTCTTGGAGGTTTCTCGGGGCTCTCTCCCTACCTCCATCAGTTCAGCCTCTCCCCAGATCCTTGCCTAATTCTGCCTGCCCTTTGCAGTACTCCTTGCCTGCGTGGAAGATGTCCTGCTCCAGCCTGTGTGCCCCTGTGTGTGGGGTGGCCGCCCCGGCCCCAGTGGCTGACAGTGCCAATGAGCCCTGCGTGCGGCAGTGCCCCGACTCCACCGTGGTGATCCAGCCCCCGGCCACGGTGCTCACCTTGCCCGGGCCCATCCTCAGCTCCTTCCCGCAGCATGCCGTGGTCGGCTCGGCAGGAGTCCCGGGTGTTGCAGGGGGCTTCGGCGGCACTTTTGGAGGCCGTGGTGGCTTTGGGGGCTATGGAGGCCTTGGGGGCTATGGCGGCCTTTTGGGCTATGGAGGCCTTGGTGGTTATGGAGGCCTTGGGGGCTATGGAGGCCTTGGAGGCTATGGGGGCTATGGAGCCTTTGGGAGCTGTGGATACGGAGGCTGGCGCCGGGGCCTCAGGTACCTCAGTGGCAGCTGTGGGCCCTGCTAAGCCCACCACTGGCTCCAGCCCCTGACGAAGGAGAGCTCCAGAGCTGCCCCGGAATGTCATAACATGACACCATCAGGAAGGCTCCCCTTTATCATCGCTGGTCTCCAGAGCATGGAGGCCTAATGCCTGCATGGGGCCCACCTCTGTCCTTCTCCTCCCTGCTTGAGCTTCTCTACAGGACTTGCTGCCCCATGACGATGCAGCCAAGCAACGGACGCCTCCTGTGGCATTGCGGCTGCTCACCAACGCTCTGCCTTCTGCAAGGAGTCAGGGGCTGCCTTTCTGCCATCTCCCTGCTCCCCTGGACCTGAAATAAAAACTCTGTTGCACCTCATTCTGGACCCTGTCTTTTCTGTGACCCTTCCTCCGTTTGCTTCTTGCTGTACGCTGGGGAGCTGCCACCGCGGAGTCCTCAGGGGCCCCGTATGCACTCCCTCACCTCCTCCAAAAGCCCTGCGCAGCACGGCCATTACAAGAGGGTTGCCACAGCCTCCCCAAGGGCAAAGGCCTGGTTAGAGTCAGCTGGGAGGCCACGGGACAGAGGAAGGAGGCGCAGATCCACCCACCAGCCTTTCCTCCAGCCCCTCGGGTTTCCCTCCTCTTCCTCCCACATCTCCATGGAGCACTTGCATGCCTTTCCCCATCCCTGGGCCAGAAGCTCTCCCCTGATGAAGGAGGGCTCTAGAGCTTCCATGGAACATCCCTACCTGATGTTGCCAGGAAGGGCTCCTCTTCAGCATCCCTGGGCTTCAGAGCCTGGAGGTTTCATGCCTGCATGGGGCCCATCTCTGTCTTTGTCCTTCCTGCTTGAGCTTTTTTTCAGGACTTGCTGCCCCATGATGACACTGCCCAGCACCATACGCCTGTTCCTGTGGCATTGCTGATGCTCACCTCTTCTCTTGTTTATGCAAGGAGTCGGGCCTGCCCCTGGCCAGGGGCTACCCTTCTGCTGTCTCCATGCTCCCTTGGAACTGAAATAAAATCTCTGTTGCACCACATTTTCGACCCCATTTTTTGCATGTTCCTACCTCCATTCACTTCTTGCTGTGAGGCCAGGGAGCTGCCACCGGAGCATTTTCAGGGGCCCTGCAGGCGTTCCCTCAACTCCTCCAAATGCCCTGCACAGCACGGCCATTATAAGACGGTCAGCACAGCCTCCCTAAGGGCATAGGCCTGGTTAGAGCCAAGTGGAAGGCCACGGGACAGAGGAAGGAGGCGGAGGTCCTCCGACCAGCCTTTCCTCCAGCCCCTCGGGTTTCCCTCCTCTTCCTCCCACATCTCCATGGAGCACTTGCACGCCTTTCCCCACCACTGGGCCAGAAGCTCTTCCCTGTATACACAGCTTGCCTGCTTGTAGCTGGTGGACACAGCTCTGCCCGGGTAGGACAGCAGTGCTCCATACAGCCCCATACTGCAGACATGCTGCCAGGCCATGGCTGCCCTTCCTCACACACCAGCACACCAAGCGACCTGCACGGCCAGGCCCCCAGAACACCTGGCCACAACGGCTGTGAGGAGGCACGACTGCTGCCTCCCATCACTCTGCCCTCACCCAGCATGCAGGGGATGCTATGTGAGGCAGCACCCAGTGGTTGGCTGGGGGTCCTAGCACTGGAGCCTGGGGAGTGGTGTGGATGGGCAGAAATGGAAAAGAGGTCCTCAAGCACAAGAGGAGACACACAAACTTCTGCACAGGTGGTGGAGGAAAGCTGTGGCTGCTCTGACAGTTCACTGACGTTTTCCCCTTCCCCTGTCTTGACAATTACGGGTGATGCATGTTCTCCTGAGCCCCCAGCAGTGAACAACGTGCTGCCTGACTGCTCTTCTTGATTTCCCTGGCAGGAACCGTCTCCAAGAAAGACCACTGTGCAGAGCCAGGATTACGATCAGGAGATGTTTGGGAAAGGAAGGGACATGAGGAGGGTACGGACACCCACCTCCTGCTCAAGGCCTTTGTGCCCCCTGGCTCTGGATGGCTGCAATGGGTACATGATATGAGGGGAACCTTGGACAGACTTGGCTGTGTCTCCTTCACCCCTTTCCCAGTGCCACCAGTTGCAGCTGGGCACATGAGCACAGTCAGCAAGTGGCAGGAGCCCTGACCATGCAGTGGCCGTCTCTCTGTCTCCCCAGACCTCCACAGGTGACCATAGAAAAGGCAATATAAAGAGGTCAAACATGCTGTGGTGGCTGTGCAAGACGTCTGTTTCTCTGTCGTGTTCTCAAAGTAGGATTGGGTATGCATTGCCATTCTTCCCACTGAGAGAAGGGAGGAGGTTCAGGGGGCTGTCCTCTACAAGACCCACTGGGGACTCTGATCTTCAGTCGTAATGCCCTGCCCCAGCGGCCCAAAGGCCCCATTAGCAAAGCCAGGAGTGCAGCCAGCAGCCCAACTGCCCCGGCTCTGAGGTTTGGGGGAAGTCTGGAAGAAGAAGGATGAAGAAATACCATGGTGTCCTGGTTCCAGTTAGGACAGAGTTAAGTAGCTCATAGTAGCTGGTAGGGTGCTATGTTTTGGATTAGGATGAGAAGAGCGCTGATAACATGCTGATGTTTTAATTGTTGAAGAGCAGTGTTTACATCAGGCCAAGGACTTTTCGGCTTCTCGCTCTGTCCTGCCAGCGAGCAGGCTGGGGGTGCAGCAGGAGCTGGGAGGGGACAGACCCAGGACAGCTGACCCAAACTGGCCAAAGGGGTATTCCATACCACCTGACGTCATGCTAAACAATATATAGGGGTGGCTGGCCGGGGTGGGGGGGCCGGCTGCTCGGGAATAGGCTGGGCATCGGTCAGCGGGTGGTGAGCAATTGCATTGTGCATCACTTGTTTTCTTACACATTATTATTGTTAATACTATTATCATTATCACTATTATTGTTATTATTGTTATTAATATATTCCTTATATTCCTTATATTATTATATTCCTGTCTTAATAAACTGTCTTTATCTCAACTCACCGGCTTCACTTTCCCGTTTCTCTCCCCCATCCCAGAGAGGGAGGGTGGAGGGTGAACGAACGGCTGTGTGGTGTTTAGCTGCCAGCCGGGTTAAACCACAACAGTCCTTTTGGCACCCAACGTGGGGCACGAAGGGTTGAGATATCGACAAATCTGACCAGAGTGTGTTAAATTAAAATTGGTATAAGTATTGGACCTGCTTAATAGTTGCTAGTCACGATGTTGATTGCCTTAATCTCCAGTCTGCTGTACCTGTATTCCAAATTGAGTTTTATGGTGCGTTACTTTCTGTATGTGCTCCCTGTTGCACTGTTTATCCTTTCCTGGCCCTGGTTTAAGATTGTTATGGTACTGTGCGGTGTAACAATGGCTTATGAAATGATGAAATATCTGGTCACGACTTTAACCTGGTATTTGTACTCAGCACTGACGTCGACTCTATACTTTGGAAACCATATCTCGGAAACTATTAGCAATTACACCTATTGCCTGTTTTCGTTAGGGAGCCAATCTGTGAAGGGGACAGGGGAAGACATGTTTCCCTACCTGTTCACTCTCCCTTTCTCCTTCACCACCACCCTCTTATCCCCCAGTGAATGAAGTGGCTAAATTACTCCGGCAGTACGAAGGAAATCTCTCCTCTTCCCTACAGGCCTGTGTCTCGGCTGTCGAGAAACTCTCTGAAGAGGTCCACCAACTTAAAGAGAATTTATCTTCCCCTCCACCTGAACGAACCAGTGTCCACCAGCTAAAAGAGAATGCTTTGGAGAAACTTTCTGAAAAGATCCACCAACTTGAAGAAAGATTATCTTCCCCTCCACCTGAACGAAAGAGTGTCCACCAGCTAAAAGAGAATACTTTGGAGAAACTTTCCGAAAAGATCCACCAACTTGAAGAGAGATTATTTTCCTCCCCACCTGTACAAACCAGTGTCTCAGCTATTAGGGGTAAACGTTCATCTATGCAAGGAAGACAATATGGTGGGCACACACACCGCGCCACCCTGTGGTTTTACCTATGTGACCATGGAGAGGACATGAGAAAATGGGATGGAAAATCTACTGCGACCCTAGAGGCATGGGTACGTGAATTGCAAAGGAAAACAAGTGGGAAAAAGGAATTCTCTGAAAAGTTTGCTGCTCCAACTTCCAGCAGGCAGTCCTTTAGACACAGAAACGAAGATTCTGACCAGGACTAGAGGGGCCCTGCCTCCAGCCAGGGGGAGGAAAGGGACAATCGAGTTTATTGGACTGTGTGGATTCGATGGCCTGGCACGTCAGACGCACAGAAGTATAAGGCTTTGGTAGACACCGGTGCACAATGTACTCTAATGCCATCAAGCTATAAAGGGCCAGAGCCCATCTGTATTTATGGTGTGACGGGGGGATCCCAGCAGTTAACTGTATTGGAGGCTGAAGTGAGTCTAACCGGTAATGAGTGGCAAAAGCACCGTATTGTGACTGGCCCAGATGCTCCGTGCATCCTTGGCATAGACTATCTTAGAAGAGGATATTTCAAGGACCCAAAAGGGTTCCGCTGGGCTTTTGGCATAGCTGCCTTGGAGACAGAGGACATTAAACAGTTGTCTACCTTGCCTGGTCTCTCAGAGGACCCTTCTGTTGTGGGGTTGCTGAGGGTTGAAGAACAGCAAGTGCCGATTGCTACCACAACTGTGCACCGGCGGCAATATCGCACCAACCGAGACTCCCTGAGTCCCATCCATAAGCTAATTCGTCAACTGGAGAGCCAAGGAGTGATCAGCAAGACTCATTCACCTTTTAATAGTCCCATATGGCCAGTGCGAAAGTCTAATGGTGAGTGGAGACTAACAGTGGACTATCGTGGCCTGAACGAAGTCACGCCACCACTGAGTGCTGCAGTGCCGGACATGCTAGAACTCCAGTATGAACTGGAATCAAAGGCAGCCAAGTGGTATGCCACAATTGATATCGCTAATGCATTTTTCTCCATCCCTCTAGCAGCACAGTGCAGGCCACAGTTTGCTTTCACTTGGAGGGGAGTCCAATATACTTGGAATCGGCTGCCCCAGGGGTGGAAACACAGCCCTACCATTTGCCATGGACTGATCCAGTCTGCGCTGGAGCAGGGGGAAGCTCCTGAACACCTGCAGTACATCGATGACATCATTGTGTGGGGTGACACTGCAGAAGAAGTTTTCGAGAAAGGGAAGAAAATAGTCCAAATCCTTCTGAAGGCCGGTTTTGCCATAAAACAGAATAAAGTTAAAGGACCTGCACGAGAGATCCAGTTTTTAGGAATAAAATGGCAAGATGGACGCCGTCAAATCCCAACGGATGTGATCAACAAGATAACAGCTATGTCTCCACTAACTAGCAAAAAAGAAACACAAACTTTCCTAGGTGTCGTGGGGTTTTGGAGAATGCATATTCCAAATTACAGTCTGATTGTAAACCCGCTCTACCAAGTAACCCGTAAGAAGAATGCTTTTGAATGGGGCCCTGAGCAACGACAAGCCTTTGAACAAATTAAGCAGGAAATAGTTCATGCAGTAGCCCTCGGGCCAGTCCGAACAGGACCAGATGTAAAGAATGTGCTCTACACCGCAGCCGGGGAGAATGGTCCCACCTGGAGCCTCTGGCAGAAAGAACCTGGGGAAACTCGAGGTCGACCCCTGGGGTTTTGGAGTCGGGGATACAGAGGATCTGAAGCCCGCTATACTCCAACTGAAAAGGAGATATTGGCAGCATATGAAGGAGTTCGATCTGCTTCGGAAGTGGTCGGTACTGAAGCGCAGCTCCTCCTGGCACCCCGACTGCCGGTACTAGGCTGGATGTTCAAAGGAAGGGTCCCCTCTACACATCATGCAACTGATGCTACATGGAGCAAGTGGGTTGCACTGATTACTCAGCGGGCTCGAATAGGAAACCCCAGTCGCCCAGGAATCTTGGAGGTGATTATGGACTGGCCAGAAGGCAAATACTTTGGGATATCATCAGAGGAGGAGGTGGTTCGTGCTGAAGAAGCCCCACTGTACAACAAGCTACCGGAAAATGAGAAGAAATATGCCTTGTTCACTGACGGGTCCTGTCGTATTGTGGGAAAGCATCGGAGATGGAAAGCTGCTGTATGGAGTCCTACACGACGAGTTGCAGAAGCTGCTGAGGGAGAAGGTGAATCGAGTCAGTTTGCAGAAGTGAAAGCCATTCAGCTGGCTTTAGATATTGCTGAACGAGAAAAGTGGCCAGTTCTCTATCTCTATACTGATTCATGGATGGTAGCAAATGCCCTGTGGGGGTGGTTACAGCAATGGAAGCAGAACAACTGGCAGCGCAGGGGCAAGCCCATCTGGGCTGCGGCATTGTGGCAAGATATTGCTGCCCGGGTAGAGAACCTGGTTGTAAAGGTACGCCATGTAGATGCTCATGTGCCCAAGAATCGGGCTACTGAAGAACATCAAAACAACCAGCAGGTGGATCAGGCTGCTAAGATTGAAGTGGCTCAGGTGGACCTGGACTGGCAACATAAAGGTGAATTATTTATAGCCCGATGGGCCCATGACACCTCAGGCCATCAAGGTAGAGATGCAACATACAGATGGGCTCGTGATCGAGGGGTGGACCTGACCATGGACACTATAGCACAGGTTATTCATGACTGTGAAACGTGCTGCAATCAAGCAAGCCAAACGGTCAAAACCTCTTTGGTATGGAGGACGATGGCTGAAATATAAATATGGAGAGGCCTGGCAGATTGATTACATCACACTCCCTCAAACCCGCAACGGCAAGCGCCACGTACTTACAATGGTGGAAGCAACCACCGGATGGCTGGAAACATATCCTGTGCCCCATGCCACCGCCCGGAACACTATCCTGGGCCTTGAAAAGCAAGTCTTATGGCGACATGGCACCCCAGAGAGAATTGAGTCAGACAACGGGACTCATTTCCGAAACAACCTTATAGACACTTGGGCCAAAGAACATGGTATTGAGTGGGTGTATCACATCCCCTATCATGCACCAGCCTCTGGAAAAGTTGAATGATACAATGGACTGTTGAAGACTACACTGAAAGCAATGGGTGCTGGGACATTCAAAAATTGGGATACACATTTGGCAAAGGCCACCTGGTTAGTCAATACCAGGGGATCTGCCAACCGAGCTGGACCTGCCCAATCAAACCTGTTACGCACTGTAGAAGGGGATAAAGTTCCTGTAGTGCACGTAAGAAACATGCTGGGTAAAACAGTCTGGGCTACTCCTGCCTCAGGAAAAGGCAAACCCATTCGTGGAATTGCTTTTGCTCAGGGACCTGGATGCACTTGGTGGGTAATGCAAAAGAATGGGGAGGTCCGGTGTGTACCTCAAGGGGATTTGATACTGGGTGAGAATAGCCCATGAGTTGAATTGTAGTATGTTAATTATTATATAATAATGTATGTCATCACTACCATGATTGCTATATATCATAGATGAAAATGGTGATTAATTAGAATGTATTGGACAGAGTGTAACCTGAGCATGACATAAATGGTATGGAATAAGGGGTGGATATCTGTCCTGGTTCCAGTTAGGACAGAGTTAAGTAGCTCATAGTAGCTGGTAGGGTGCTATGTTTTGGATTAGGATGAGAAGAGCGCTGATAACATGCTGATGTTTTAATTGTTGCAGAGCAGTGTTTACATCAGGCCAAGGACTTTTCGGCTTCTCGCTCTGTCCTGCCAGCGAGCAGGCTGGGGGTGCAGCAGGAGCTGGGAGGGGACAGACCCAGGACAGCTGACCCAAACTGGCCAAAGGGGTATTCCATACCACCTGACGTCATGCTAAACAATATATAGGGGTGGCTGGCCGGGGTGGGGGGGCCGGCTGCTCGGGAATAGGCTGGGCATCGGTCAGCGGGTGGTGAGCAATTGCATTGTGCATCACTTGATTTCTTACACATTATTATTGTTAATACTATTATCATTATCACTATTATTATTATTATTGTTATTATTATATTCCTTATGTTCCTTATATTATTATATTCCTGTCTTAATAAACTGTCTTTATCTCAACTCACCGGCTTCACTTTCCCGTTTCTCTCCCCCATCCCAGAGAGGGAGGGGGGAGGGTGAGCGAACGGCTGTGTGGTGTTTAGCTGCCAGCCGGGTTAAACCACAACACATGGGTCGAGAATGTGGTGCAATAGAGCTTTTATTGCAAGTCCAGGGGAGCAGGAAGATGGCAGAAAGGCAGCCCCTGTCCAGGAGCATCCACCAACTCCTTGGAAAAAGCACAGAGAATGGAACCAGAAATGACGCCACAGGAACAGGAGGAAGGTGCTGGGTTGCGTATCACGGGGCAGCAAGTCCTAAAGACAATCTCTAGCGGGGCAGGTAAAAGTCAGAGTTGCGCCCCATGAAGGCATAGGGCCCCCAAGCTCTAGAGGCCAGTGATGATGAAGGGGTGCCCTTCCTGCTGGTGTCATGGCGGGACATACCAGGGCAGCACTGGAGCTCTCCTTTGTCAGAGGTTGGAGCCAGAGGTGGGCTTAGCAGGGCCCGCAGTTGCCACTGAGGTACCTGAGGCCCCGACGCCAGCCGCCATATCCGCAGCTCCCAAAGGCTCCATAGCCCCCATAGCCCCCAAGGCCTCTATAGCCCCCAAGGCCTCCATAACCACCAAGGCCTCCATAGCCCAAAAGGCCGCCATAGCCCCCAAGGCCTCCATAGCCCCCAAAGCCACCATGGCCTCCAAAAGTGCCGCCGAAGCCCCCTGCCACACCCGGGACTCCGGCCGAGCCGACCACGGCATGCTGCGGGAAGGAGCTGAGGATGGGCCCGGGCAAGGTGAGCACCGTGGCCGGGGGCTGGATCACCACGGTGGAGTCGGGACACTGCCGCACGCAGGGCTCGTTGGCGCTGTCAGCCACTGGGGCCGGGGCGGCCACCCCACACACAGGGGCACACAGGCTGGAGCAGGACATCTTCCACGCAGGCAAGGAGTACTGCAAAGGGCAGGCAGAATTAGGCAAGGATCTGGGGAGAGGCTGTACTGATGGAGGCAGGGAGAGAGCCCCGAGAAGCCTCCAAGAGCACGACTTACCAGGTGATCTGTTTAGAGACAAGTGGAGGAAGCAGGATAGAGGGCTGCAAAGCCCTGAGCCCTTTTTTAACTCTCCCAGACAGGCTGTGGCATCGGGCAGGAGGCGGTGGTGGAAGCCCCAGATATTCATGCATTTAAGCCACCACAACTCATGAGACACGTGGAGACGTGGAGCAATTATATCCCTCCCCACTGGGGACATTGAGGCTCAAATGTGTCCTGGGGTACAGGGAGGTGATGAGAGGAACAGACTGTGGCACTCATCTACATGACAGACCAGCTGCTGCAAAGCTGACATCATGGCACCAATAAACCCCAATGAATTCCTAATCCCCCAGGTGGTTTGGGCATCACCCACAACACCAAAACAGCTACAGCTCTTTGGTTGGCCTTCAGGTTAGTTGGAGAGCAAGGAGTACCACATGTCCCAAGGGGCAGGGAAAAGGGCAATGGTTGGGAATGCTCCTGAACTCCCACCTGAGTGCCTTGCAGCCCTTGCCTGTACAGGGTGATGGTGAGTGTTTGGGAGCTTTTGCAAGTGGTTGGGATGGCTTCATCCCTTTACCCAAACTTCTACCACCTCTGTTTACCAGCCCGTAAAAGGGCGGTAATGGCAGGCGTGCTGGCCTTGTGCACAGTTGCAAAGAGCTTCTTCCGCAAAATATCTCTGACACTTCCTCATAGACTAAGTTTTGGATTATGAACACATTGGGATTTACTGGTGCTGTGAGGTCAGCTTTAGTGGCGCCTAGCCTTTCATGTAGGTGAGTGGCATGGTCTGTCCCTCCCATCACCTCTCTGCTCCCCAGGGCACGGTTAGCGCCTCATGTCCGTGATGGGAAGGGATTTAATTGCCTCGCATCTCCACATGTGTCATGTTGGTGCTAGCTTTATTGCATGAATACCTGGGGCTTCCAACTGTTCGATGCTGCAGGCTCTCAGGGATAGGTATAAAAGGGCTGAGGTCTTTGCAGCCCTCTATTCTGCTTCTTCCACTTGTCTCTAAACAGATCACCTGGTAAGTCCTGCTCTTGGAGGCTTCTCGCGGCTCTCTCCCTGACTTCATCAATACAGCCTCTCCCCAGATCCTTGCCTAATTCTGCCTGCACTTTGCAGTACTCCTTGCCCGCGTGGAAGATGTCCTGCTCCAGCCTGTGTGCCCCTGTGTGTGGGGTGGCTGCCCCGGCCCCAGTGGCTGACAGCGCCAACGAGCCCTGCGTGCGGCAGTGCCCTGACTCCACCGTGGTGATCCAGCCCCCGGCCACGGTGCTCACCTTGCCCGGGCCCATCCTCAGCTCCTTCCCGCAGCATGCCGTGGTTGGCTCGGCGGGAGTCCCGGGTGTGGCAGGGGGCTTTGGCGGCACTTTTGGAGGCCGTGGTGGCTTTGGGGGCTATGGAGGCCTTTTGAGCTATGGCGGCCTTAGTGGTTATGGAGGCCTTGGTGGTTATGGAGGCCTTGGGGGCTATGGGGGCTATGCAGCCTTTGGGAGCTGCGGATATGGCGGCTGGCGTCGGGGCCTCAGGTACCTCAGTGGCAACTGCGGGCCCTGCTAAGCCCACCACTGGCTCCAGCCCCTGATGAAGGAGTGCTCCAGAACTGCCCTGGTATGTCCCAACATGAGACCAACAGAAAGGGCTCCAATTCGTCTTCACTGGGATCCAGAGCTTGGAGGCCTCATGCCTGCACAGCGTGCAACTCTGACTTTTACCTGCCCCGCTTGAGATTCTCTTCAGGACTTGCTGCCCCGTAATACGCAGCCTAGCGCCTTCCTTCTGTTCCTGCGGTGTGATTGCTGGTCACCTCCTCTGTGCCTTTTGCAAGGAGTTTGTGGCTGCTCCTGTCCAGGGCCTCCCTTTCTGCCAATTTCCTGCTCCCCTGGACTTACAATAAAAGTTCTGTTGCAACACATTCTCGACCCATGGTATTTCTTCATCCTTCTTCTTCCAGACTTCCCCCAAAACGCAGAGCCAGGGCAGTTGGGCTGTTGGCTGCACTCCTGGCTTTGCTACTGGGACCTTTGCTACTGGGTGTTAAGCTGAGGCAGGGGAGGTTTAGGCTGGACATCAGGAAGATGTTCTTCAGTGGGTGGTCACACACTGGAACAGGCTCCCCAGTGAAGTAGTCACTGCACCAAACCTGTCTGAATTTAATAAGCTATTGCACTGTGCACTTAGTCACATGGTCTAAAATTTTGGGAAGACCTCTGCGGTGCCAGGAGTTGGACTTGATGATCCCTATTGGTCCCTTCCAAATCGTGATATTCTATGATTCTATGATTCTTTGGGCCACTGGGGCATGGCATTATGACTGAAGATCAGAGTCCCCAGTGGGTCTTGTAGAGGACAGCCCCCTGAACCTCCTCCCTTCTCTCAGTGGGAAGAATGGCAATGCATACCCAATCCTACTTTGAGAACACGACGGAGAAACAGACATCTTGCACAGCCACCACAGCATGTTTGACCTCTTTATATTGCCTTTTCTATGGTCACCCGTGGAGGTCTGGGGAGACAGAGAGATGGCCACTGCATGGTCAGGGCTCCTGCCACCTGCTGACTGTGCTCATGTGCCCAGCTGCAACCGGTGGCACTGGGAAAGGGGTGAAGGAGACACAGCCAAGTCTGCCCAAGGTTCCCCTCACATCATGTACCCATTGCAGCCATCCAGAGCCAGGGGGCACAAAGGCCTTGAGTAGGAGGTGGGTGTCCGTACCCTCCTCATGTCCCTTCCTTCCCCTAAAGTCTTCTGATCGTGTGATCCTGGCTCTGCACAGTGGTCTTTCTTGGAGACGATTCTTGTCAGGGAAATCAAGAAGAGCAGTGGGGCAGCACATCGGTCCCTGCTGGAGGCTCAGGAGAACATGCATCACCCGTAATTGTCAAGACAGGGGAAGGGGAAAACGTCAGTGAACTGTCAGAGCAGCCACAGCTTTCCTCCACCACCTGTGCAGAAGTTTGTGTGTCTCCTCTTGTGCTTGAGGACCTCTTTTCCATTTCTGCCCATCCACACCACTCCCCAGGCTCCAGTGCTAGGACCCCCAGCCAACCACTGGGTCCTGCCACCCATGGCATCGCCTGCATGCTGGGTGAGGGCAGAGTGATGGGAGGCAGCAGTCGTGCCTCCTCACAGCCGTTGTGGCCAGGTGTTCTGGGGGCCTGGCCGTGCAGGTCGCTTGGTGTGCTGGTGTGTGAGGAAGGGCAGCCATGGCCTGGCAGCATGTCTGCAGTATGGGGCTGTGTGGAGCACTGCTGTCCTACCCGGGCAGAGCTGTGTTCCCCAGCTACAAGCAGGCAAGCTGTGTATACAGGGAAGAACGTCTGGCCCAGTGGTGGGGAAAAGCTTGCAAGTGCTCCATGGAGATGTGGGAGGAAGAGGAGGGAAACTGGGGGGTCTGGAGGAAAGGCTGGTGGGGAGCCCTCAGCCTCTTTTGGCTGCCCCATGGCCTCTCAGGTGGCTCCAACCACGCGTTTGCCCTTGGGGAAGGTGTGGCAACCCTCTTGCAATGGCTGTGTTGCCCGGGGTAGGGCGTGGAGGTGAAGGAACGCCTGCAGGGTCCCTGAGAATGCCCCGGGTGGCAACTAGTAGGGATGGACCCAGAAAGATGGTGCATCCGTACAGCAAGGATGGAGAGGAGGAAGCAACAAGGAAAAACTGTGGTCAAGAATGTGCTGTAACAGAGTATTTATTGCTGCTGTAGGGGATTGTAGGGGATCAGGGAGACGGCAGGAAGCCAGGCCCTGACTCCTTGCAGAAGGCAGAGCAGTAGTGAGTAACAGCCATGCCACAGGAGGCGTCTGGTGCTTGGCTGCATCATCATGGGGTATTGAGTCCTGAAGCGAAGCTCAAGCAGGGAGGAGAAGGGCAGAGGGGCCCCATGAAGGCATAAGGCCTCCAAACTCTGGAAACCAGTGAAGATGAGTGGGAGCTTTTCCTGAAGGTGTCACGTTGGGATGTTCCAGGGCAGCTGCGGAGCATTCCTTTACCAGGGGCTGGAGCCAGAGGTGGGCTTAGCAGGGCCCGCAGTTGCCACTGAGGTACCTGTGGCCCAGACGCCAGCCTCCGTATCCGCAGCTCCCAAAGGCTCCATAGCCCCCATAACCCCCAAGGCCTCCATAGCCCCCAAGGCCTCCATAGCCCAAAAGGCCACCATAACCCCCAAGGCCTCCATAGCCTCCAAAGACACCACGGCCTCCAAAAGTGCCGCCGAAGCCCCCTGCCACACCCGGGACTCCTGCCGAGCCGACCACGGCATGCTGCGGGAAGGAGCTGAGGATGGGCCCGGGCAAGGTGAGCACCGTGGCCGGGGGCTGGATCACCACGGTGGAGTCGGGACACTGCCGCACGCAGGGCTCGTTGGCGCTGTCAGCCACTGGGGCCGGGGCAGCCACCCCACACACAGGGGCACACAGGCTGGAGCAAGACATCTTCCACGCAGGCAAGGAGTACTGCAAAGGGCAGGAAGAATTAGGCAAGGATCTGGGGAGAGGCTGTACTGATGGAGGCAGGGAGAGAGCCGCGAGAAGCCTCCAAGAGCACGACTTACCAGGTGATCTGTTTAGAGACAAGTGGAGGAAGCAGGATAGAGGGCTGCAAAGCCCTCAGCCCTTTTATACCTGTCCCAGACAGCCCCTGGCATCAAACATAGGTGGAAGCCCCAGACATTCATGCAATAAAGCTGACAACCTTCATGAAACACGTGGAGATGCGAGGCAATTATATCCCTCCCCACTGGGGACACTGAGGCAGAAATGTGCCCTGGGGAGCAGGGAGGTGATGGGAGGAACAAACCATGACACTCACCTACATGAAAGGCCAGCAGCTGCTGAAGCTGACCTCATGGCACCAATAAACCCCAATGAATTCCTAATCCCCCAGGCGGATTGGGCTTCACCCACAATGCCAACACAGCCACAGCTCTTTGTTTGGCCTTCAGGTGAATTCGAGAGCAAGGAGTACCCCTTTTCTCACAGAGCATGGAGAAGGGCAATGATTAGGGATGCTCCTAAACTCCCACCTGAGTGCCTTGCAACCCTTGTCTGTACAGGGTGATGGTGAGTGTTTGGGAGCTGCGGCAAGTGGTTGGGATGGTTTCATCGCTTTACCCAAACTTCCACCACCTCTGTTTACCAGTCTGTAAAAGGGAGGTAATGACAGGCATGCTGGCTGTGTACAGGGTTTCAAAGTGCTTCTTCTGCTAAATACCTCTGACACTTCCTCATAGACAAAGTTTGGGATTAGGAAGAAATCAGGGTTTATTGGTGCCATGAGGTCAGCTTCACGAGCGGCTGGCCTTTCATGTAGTTATGCGTCGTGGCCTTTTCCTCCCATCACCTCCCTGTTCCCCAGGACACGTTTGAGCCTCAGTGTCCCCGATGGGGAGGTATATAATTGCCCCGCATCTCTACGTGTTTCCTGAAGGTTGTCAGCTTTATTGCATGAATGTCTGGGGCTTCCACCACCGCCCCCTGCCCGATGCTGCAGGCTGTGTGGACCAGGTATAAAAGGGCTGAGGGGTTCACAGCCCTCTATCCTGCTTCCTCCACTTGTCTCTTACCACATCACCCGGGTAAGTCCATGCCTTATGTGCCTCTTCCATTCCTCAGCAGTCGTTTCATTATTTCATCTGTTGGTGTGGGTTCTGCACGTGTTTTTGCAGTGTTGTATAGGCTTGGTTTTAATGGTAGTGTTTCATAGCTACGGAAAGATGGATATTGAAGCTTTTAGGCATGGTGCTTTGAGCTTCCCAACGGAATTGAGTCCTTTGGGTGCTCAGTCTCTTTCCATGTGCTTTGGATGATGTGGTTTTTCCTGTCCTTCGTGTCAGGGAGATCAAGTTGTTTACACCAGCTTTCCAAGTGAATACTCTGCTTATGCTCTGACTGATTTACTTGGTGCAGAGCATTTCCTGGGGCACAAGCTCCTAGAATGGGAGAGCCACAGGGTATTTGTAATGTGGTGATATTCTGACCCCAGCTCTGCCTTCTCTCACAGTTTTGCCTGCAAATCGAAGGATGTCCTGCTCCAGCCTGTGTGCCCCTGTCTGCGGGGTAGCTGCCCCGGCCCCGCTGGCTGACAGCTTCAACGAGCCCTGCGTACGGCAGTGCCCTGACTCCACCGTGGTGATCCAGCCCCCGGCCACGGTGCTCACCTTGCCCGGGCCCATCCTCAGCTCCTTCCCGCAGCATGCCGTGGTCGGCTCCGCAGGAGTCCCGGGTGTGGCAGGGGGCTTCGGCGGCACTTTTGGAGGCCGTGGTGGCTTTGGGGGCTATGGAGGCCTTGGGGGCTATGGCGGCCTTTTGGGCTATGGAGGCCTTGGTGGTTATGGAGGCCTTGGGGGCTATGGAGGCCTTGGGAGCTATGGCGGCCTTTTGGGCTACGGAGGCCTTGGAGGCTATGGGGGCTATGGAGCCTTTGGGAGCTGCGGGTATGGAGGTTGGGCTCTAAGCCACAGGTACCTCAGTGGCAACTGCGGGCCCTGCTAAACTCCAAAGGCCCATGGAATGCAGTGCTGCATCTGCCTTGAGCCTTTACAAACAGCTGCCCTTGATTTCTATAACCAGATGCAGAACAAATCTTTCAGTCCCTCTTTCAGCTGTGCCAAAGCAGCTACTTTAATCTACTGCTCCTTGCTTTTTTGCACAGAATAACCTTGCAGATATGTATCTGGGGGCTTCAGGGTATTAACAATCCCTTCAGAAGCTCCCCTCTATCTGCAATACAGCTAAACAGTGCTCATCCTTGGGTGAGTGTCTCCCCTCTCTGCCCAGATCTGAGGATCCCGAACGATGCTAAGAAGGGGGAATCTTTGAGGTGAAGTCCTGTGTTGGAACTTGCTGCAGCTTTAGTATTTTTGTGATTTCATTTCATTGTTTCTGTGTTTTTTTTTTTTCTTCTCTCACTTTCTACTGCATTTTCCATTCATATTAAAGAATCTGTATTGCATCAACAAAACTTTTTGTCTGAATTTTGTCTTCACTTTGATGTGAGATATGTTTATAGATTGGTGGTGATGTGAAATACCAGATGGCAAGTGGGTTTGGTAAAATTTTTGTGGAAGCACTGTTTTTCTCTTTGAAAACATTTTGAAATGAAATGTAGGAAAGTTGCTACCAAATGATTAGCTTCACTACTACAAATATATTTAAAGGTAAAATTCAGATTTATGTTTTTCATGATTTATAGAGGAATGGAAAATAAACTAGTTAAGTGTTTCTTTCTCATTGATCCTGTGGGAAAATTATGCATATTTTCACATTAAAAGCAATTTAATATAGAGGAAATTGATATACTTTTCCTTCCCTCTGGATGGAAAGACGAAAGAAAATTTTCATTGGGACCCAAAGCAATGTTTTTTCAGCTCATTGGAAACTTCTGCTCCTCGTTGCCACCCATCAGTTGTGATGCACCAAGTTTTCACCCCGCAGCATGTCTACTGCCTTTGCCTTCCTCTGCAGGCATCTCTGGAACTTCCTTTCAGTCTTATGGCCTCAGGGAAGCTCCATGCTGTGAGTTGGAGGGCTGTGCCTGGGCCCTGGGTTTCTCCACCCAGAGGGCTGCACCCAGTGAGGCATGCCTTGCTTGAGGCCAAGTGTTGGAAAGTTGCTCCTGAGATGGACATGGGAAATTTGGCACAGATCATTACCTGAGAAGTGGCAACTGCCAGGGACTCAGGTTGGTCCTGGGGGCTGTCAAATATTAAGCTCATATCTAATGAGATCGTGTAGAAAAGTGTGTGTGTGATTTTGTGATATTTGTGCACAAAGAGGAAACATGAAATACCTATGACAGTGAATAAATATACTATAAATTCAATTGAGAAGTGAAAGAAAAAGGCAACAATTATGTTGTAATGAAAACCAAAAGTCATAGTTTGGTATAGAAAATTTATTTGGAAGGAGACAGCTTTTCTACAATTCTGGAACAAAATTGTACATAATATAAAGATTATCTTTCTGGGGGTTCACTGGGGTCTGGTTTATCACCAGGACCAAAGTGATGCAACCTATAAAAAAATGTGTTTTTTTTTTTCTCCCTCGGTGCAGTTGCTGTGTGCAATTTCTAGCATCCTAAGTCACCTCTCTAAACTCAGTGTCAATAATGTAACCGAAGTAAAACAAAGCACAACATAAGCAGATGACTAAACCAGAAAGCCAGAAGCCAACAAACCTAAGCTAAAGGCAAAAGGAGAAACTGCACACATGAGCTGCCTCTCACAGGTGCTGAGCGTTCGCAGCTCTCCTTCTCCAGCTGGAGCCAGGCGATGCCCAGTGCTGAGCTCCTGCCTGGTTGCTCAGCCCTCCTGCATCGCCAGGGGCTTGAGCTACCCAAAGCCACTCCGCATCTCAGCTCAGTATGTCCACCGTTTCCCAGAACGGTACGAGTTGCACGGATGTGTCCATTGGGAAGAATATGTGTAGGAGTATTTGGGAGCACACCGAGGCTCTGGGCGGGTGATGACCTGCGGGGTAAGTTTCTCCACTGCAGCCTCCAGCCTCCCCTGGGCCTCTGCTGGCAGGGGGGCTGCAGCGGGGGGCTCTGCTAGGGCCACCTCGGAGGGCTCCGAGGCTCCCACCACCGTTTGCTGGGGATAGGTGGTGAGGATGGGCCCTGGGAAGGTGACGACGACGGGTGGTGGGTAGATGATCACCCTGGAGTCGCCGCAGGCCACCACGCAGGGCTCGTTGCTGCTGGCAGCCAGGGGCTGGGGGCACTTCGCCTCGCAGGGGTTGCTGCACGCCAGCTGCTCGGAAGCCATCGCCTGGCTGCGGAGGGGGGTCCTGCAATTTCATTGTGAAGTTAAGAGGAGGGAAAAGAGGGGAAAAAAAACCCAAACACACCCTGTGTGCTTGGCTGCTGATACTTCTGTGCTTGACTCTAAGACATCTTGAGAGAGATAATTTGGATAAAGAAAACAGCATAGCTCCTCTCCCCGGCTCAACAACATTTTACTTAGCCTGCATCTATTTATCTTTTCTAATTTGCTGTTTTAATCGTGCTCCCTCCTCATCCTCCAGGAGCAAAAATCTGCCCCTTTCCCTGTGTGCCACCTCCAAAACTCACATGTGCTCTAAAAGCTCCCTGTCTCTTGCAGCATTTCCTGGAGACATGTCGGGTCTTGTTCCAGCACCCTCCCTCCTCCTCCCACGGGCAGCCTCTCAGGGCAGTGCCTACATTCTGTGTTTTACAGAGGGGGGTGCAAGGGGCGGAAAGAGCCAGGTTTTCAATAGATTTGAGTATCGAGTGATCTGTTTAGCAGCCTGCTTAACGTCTTCTATTTTCCATGCAAATTTCTGTTATTACCGAGCATTGTTCCATTAAAGCACAGAAAAAATAAAAGCTACGAATAAAAGGGGGATTAAAAATACCGTTTTAATAAGTAAAACACCACACTTAAAATATTTAAATTGTGGATGAGTGGTTTTGCCAACCCAAATGCAAAACTTGCAGCTCTAGCTTTGGTACAGACAGATTTAATAATGGTTATTTCTTTCTTCACATTAAATCTCTACATACAAGCTAGTTCTCCATGGTATAACATCACACTAATTTTTAAACTTGTAAATCAAAGATATGTTATGGTGATGAATAAGGAAAAAGTATTATTTTATTCTTGGTTAAGCCCTGTGTGCTGCAGTGTATTAAATTACTGTCCTTAAACATTTGAAAATGAAGACTAGGGGATATGGCAGCTTTAAAGCACTCCTCAGAGTAAGTAAATGCAGAATGCTTCTAAAGGCAGAGGGAAGATAATTTGGAGCTAATCTATAAAATCAGTAAGTCTTATGTATGGAGAAGTGATATACAGGATCCTAAAATATGTAGCCAAAAACACTTTATAATAAATAAACGATTAAACCACAAAGCATAAAAGTATCTTAAAAGCTACTTTCCCTGACTTCAGGAGCTCAGTGCTACCTTGTACCAGGTGCTAGCACAGGGAATAGGCAGGGCAATGAGCTCCCATCTATTTACTTGTCTCAGCTGTATTCCGAGGAAAGCAAAAGTGTTCTCAAATGCATCATTCTTCAGGGAGGGGGGAAGCATGTTTGCTATTTTTCCCCAAATACCCTTAGGTTAGAATTTAGCTTTGACCTGAAAAAATGCTTACCTCCATCTCTGTAAGAACACATTAAAATGCTAGCAAAGTCACATTTTATTAGTTAGAAATGAAAGCTTATTTTCCACAGTTACATTAAGTAGTAGTATCGAACCATCACCAGATGTAATTTGTTGGGACTCCAACTAAGTTAGCTAAGGATGGACAGATTAAGAATAAAAGCAATGCTGCATCTCTGTAGTTACACCAAACTACCTTCAAACAATGAGCTTTTACTTCAACAGTTGTCTAGGAAATTCCCCCACTTAACAACTGACAAATTTCCTATGCATGGCATATATGTAAAAACAGAGCTAAAATCTATTCTTAATGTTTTTCTGAGAAATTTACTAAATGGAGAGTAAAATTTCCCAATTCTCCCATAAAATTAGTAGCCCAAAGGAGTCTTGAAAAACTCTTGCTTTTATTTTACAGCTTTTATCCAGCAGATAAAAAAAATCTGTAGAAAGATGCTTACTAATGTCTCTGATAGAGGATTTAGTCCCAATTTTAACAAAACTTACACTAAAATAACATTAAGCTCAAGATTTTTATAGTTGTCAAATCAGACTTACTCAGTGTACCGCAGAGAACAAGTCAAGAGAAGTAGTGAGAAGAACCTTGCACGGAAAGTGTATTTATATCCTTTCTCAGACTGCCTGGAGGATCTGAGACGCCCTTTGTGTAAAGGGCCTTAATTACTTATGAAGCAAACTTTGTTGCATGTATTACTCCTGTACTTGCTGTAATTGTTTTGCTCACTGTTTACGATTATCTAAAGCTAAGTTAGGTAATAATTCAAAATGCAGACTGTAGGCTGCAAGTTCCTTTCATCTTGAAATTTCCTTGTTTTACTCTACTGATTTCATTAGGAATTAAAAATACATGAATGAATAGGCTTCTAGTGACTTATCTTTGCTAAAAACATGATTGCATAGGGAGTTTTAGAAACGTCAGTGACAAATTGTGTCAACACATGCAGGATTTATTTTCCATATTGGAAATACAGGTAACATCTAACCTTCTCCGTGCCTAGATAAATCTCTAGAAGCACAGGGCTTCTTCTTCATCTGATATAATGTTAGTGAAGCTGATGGATGTGTTCTTACCCAAGCCAGAGGAATTATCTGGTGCAAAAACTTTAAAGAGCAGAACTATCACAAAACTATCTATTAAATAAAAATGAAGTCATCTCCAATTATGAAGTCTAAAATGAGGAGTTGATTAAATGAATGTTTTACACTTTTCATTCTGTATGAGGTCAGAGCACTCTAAATCCACTAGGATATTATTACTATTAACATAAAATAACTTCCAAGTTTGGCATACTAACATGTTTGTGAAGTACTTTGAAATCTTGTTTCTCCATGTCTCCAGAATATTCCTGATAAGCTCTACAGCCTGGGGGATGTTTAGGGTGTCTTCATTAAAAAGAATTAAACCCACTGTCATGGTGTTTATGACATAAATTATTCTTATTTAATGCGGTTGGTGTCTTTATGCACGAAGCTTTCCTCCAAAGGGAAGAGAGAGTGCAGTGGACCGATTTCTTAGAAAATGGTTGTCCAACCCATGCCTGTCACTGAGGTCCCCCCCGGAGGCTGCCTCCACCAGAGGGAGCCTCCATATGTTCAGGAGCCTCCCCTCGTGCACTGCTCCTCTGTGCACATGAGGGCAGAGTTCAGGTATTGGGGTTGCTGGGGCAGTCTTTGAGTTATGGACATAGGCCACAGCAGAGGTGGCCTCAGGTTTTCATGGTTTGGTTCTTGCGAGGTGGTGTTGATATGGAGTATGCATCAAAGGAACTCACAATTCAACTGCAAATAGTGTTGGTGTTTTTTTTTTTTTTTTTTTCTCTCCGAAGTTATAAAGGTCTCCTGGTTCTAAGTTATGCATAACTTGTAGCTAGAAGACTGTTGCCCCCCGCCCCCCCTGGAATTGCTATTTCAAAGCATGGCTTTTAAAGCACATATAACAAGAGTGAAATTCATCCCAATAAAAGTATTCTAGCTAAGCATACTGGATTTTTGCTTCATCTCCACAGCATTTGGGAGATACCCATGAGTACAGGAAATAAGTAGGAACTGAATTCTGGCTGTCATATTAAGATGTAGTCCCTTTGCCCCACAGGAAAATGAACTCTTCAGAATTCCCTCATAATTTAGCAATACTCTACAGATTTTTTTTATTTTTTTTCCCTTCTGGTTTTCATATTGTACTCTGGAGTGACTAAGAAAGGCAACAAAAGGTAAAGAGTAAAGAAGACTGCATACACCACAATATACAATGTTAATATTGTGAGCATCTATTAATTTTAAAATCATTTTAGAAAATTATATCCTTGTGTAAGGTAGGGACAACATTAATAATAGCTCTTGCCTAGCTAAGATATGATCTATGTGGCCAAACCTGTTCTGTTCAACTTCAGAGCACACAAGTCTTGTTTGTAAAGCTGAGTCAGGGGCACTTGCTAATGAAGAAATAACCAAAGGAAAATGCTTGTGGATGGATGCTCTGATGATGTAGATCTGCAACATTCATTCTGGGGACTTCAAAGAAGCTCTACATGCTTACATCATCTGTAAACACATTATATCAGCAAAAATTCTGCCCATTAGGCAAGTAAGAACTGAAATATAAGTCCAGATCATTAGCAAAGGTTAATCAATTATGTATTAATGTATAGATCCAATATTTCTTACACTAGCCGAATCTCTGGCTTTCTGGTTTTATACAAACTACAAGTGAAAGTTGAGTAATTCAAAATTTGAGGCAGGGCATCAGAGTTTAATTAGGACAGTGCCAGAAATGACCTTGATATCTCTCCTTTAAGGTGATACTATTGCCCAACACTAGGCGTCACCTATGGCTATTATCTTTACAGACCTATTTGCATAAGCCACATATTCATAAATGATTGTGAAACATTTGCAGTCCTCAGCATTCGCATGGTGTTTAACTACATAGGGTGTTTCCAGAAACACCTCATAAATCCCAATGTATGGCAGAAGGAGAACAATTGAATAAAGCTGCACAGCTACTGGAAAAGTCCACCAGGCTGTGTATCAGGCAGGGTTAGGGATAGTTTTCTCCAAGCATGTTTGTCAGTTCAACAGAACAGGCACTTTCTGAAGGTCTTTTGATAGCATTAGCGAACTAAAAAGGGGAAATTTTTCTTGTGTAATGGCCTTGTGACATGTGGTTGCTGGCTGGCTCTCTGCTTTCCAGGCTTGTCAGGACCAGTGATGTGAGGTCCAGTGCTCCCTGGATGTTCCGTGTCTTCACCAACTCATTACTTGGTTTTAACAGCCCAGGAAACAGGGTACAAGAAGCAAAGACTTCTACTTTTTGTTCCCTGCTATGTGGGATTAACCTAGGTTTTGAGCATTGAAAAACAACATAGAACTGTCAACAAATTAAAGTCTGCGTGAGAAACTCAGAGGAAGTAGGTGTTCAAGGAACACAGAAGGGAGCGGAGGGAGCAGTACAGATGAGACACCTCCTTCACTATGTGCTGACCAGAGCAGTATTGAAATGTATTGTAATACAAGAAAGTCTAAGTGCTAGTTTATTAGGAACAGGAAACCAAAAGAAATCATTTAAATGATGTAAAATGTGTTTGGAGTTTATGTAGGTTGTGTGTTGTCTCTGATCCTACCGCGGATTTTATTTATTTTTTCCTGCTAATGCATATTTTTTTTTTTTTTTTTTTACATTTGGATAGAAACGTGAACCCTGCAGACAGGTTTAGAAGACACCGAGTTAACCCTGGTTTCTTTAGCCTCCACAGCTCCCTCTAGTTGCCCTGTGTGACATTACATAACCTGCCTCAGTTTCCCTTTGTTTTGAGTTTTCTTTACCTTTCTCACCTGCTTCCCAAGCACTGGCCCCCAGCCCCTCATTGCACGGTGTCAGGCAGCAGCACAGATGGTACCTAACAGAGAAGCAGCAAGCTGCTTTCCTTCTGCCACAGGTAAGGGGCACAGCCCTATTCTTAAGTGACTTGTTGTCTTCAACATGACTATAAATAGGGATGCTGAAGATGCTGTTTGGTTTCCTAGAATTAAAGAGCAGACCAGATTAAATTGTAATGGTGTACATCCAAGTTTCACTACCTGAAATGTCACAATCAAGCTGAAGCCTGCCTGGTGTTGACTATGAAATAGCAATGTAAGGGACAGTCCCTGGATGGGATCATATCTGGGATTATCAGACTGATCTGTCAAAAGGTTTAGAAGGAGCTACTGTTGCTCTATATTTGTCACTATAGTTGAGCAGATGCACAAAAGTAAAAAGCTGAACTGTCATTCTAGGTGAGCACAAGTTATAGAGAAAATGGAGCCAGGCCCTTTATGGAGACACATTGCAGGAATATGAGGAGCAATAGGTGTAAACAATGAGAGAGGTTCAGATAGGAGGAAAAAAATCCCTGTGAAGGAACGAGAGTTTGGATCAGAGACCTAAGAAAAATCTTAGATTAACCAATAATTAGATCCTCGTCTGGTGCAATTTGGCTCTATCAAACTCTAACATCCCTCTGCTATTCTGAATGCTGTTATCTAAAATTCATTGTACAGATCTGAAACTTTGCTTTAAAGCAGTTATTTCTCAATGAAAGATGAATAGAAAACATACAGAATGGGTTTTGGCATATAAAAAGAAAGGGGGGGGTGTCAGTCTTGTGGTAGTAGAGCTTACTGAAACACTGATTATTTCTAATAATGCAGTGTGGTGCATATAGAAGATATTGTAGAGCCTTCACAAAATTCTTTGAAAGTATTTGCTCTCAGCATTCCGCAGGATATATTTAACAAGTGGGTTTCCCCTCAGGGAGATCCCACATATTCACCTCAAAATTTAAGGGCAATTTATGGCATGGAAACCTGAAGTTATTTAATCAGGATCAAACCACAGGAATGTAAACAAATTATACAGGAGAATGAAGAAAGTATTTTTAGCAATCTGTGGGTGTAGCAGCTTAATTCATTGCGAGTCATCCTATGTCCTCCCTGGCAGACCTCAGAGTTGGGATGGTTACAGGGTGAGGAATGCTGTCAGGCACACAGACCTCTGCTGCCAGTGTCCCACATCGCAGCCTGGGGGTCTGGCCCTTAGTGGCAGTAAAAGTACTCAGAGCTCAGGGGCTGGAAGTGAAGATTACTGTGTCAGTAAAATGTCACGAATGAAGTTTGTACGCATAATTTAAAGTGCTCTTTTTTACTTGATATTTGTGTGCAGAGCCTGATAAGGTAGGGTTCAATTTGTTTTGTTCCTGTGGTTGGTGCAGAAAAAGTAAAAATGAGTTTGAGATGAGAATTTTGAACTTGTTTCTTCAAAAACAGCTATAGATAGGTGTTATTACTGAACAGTTCCTTTAGAGGGCAGACCAGAAATTAGGGATAAGGACTGTAGAAGTAGCAATTTAGGGAATAAAGAAAAGACAAGAATACAAATAGTATGAGTAGATTATTCCAGTCCTGCATGCACATAGAAGATCTCTGAAATGGAAGAGGGGTAGAAGAGAATGTTAGGGAGAATCAGGAACATAGCCTACCTCATGGGAAAGTTTGAAATGATGAACAGTCCTTTTGCACACTCAAGGTTTATTATTGAATGCATCTGATCCAGATAAATAGCTACTTCTTAGTAAAGATCTGATTCCAGGGCATCAAAGTTAAGTGATATTAACTTTATAATAGGCACTTTGTCTATGTAAATCAATACAAAGCACTTGGGAATTATTTTGAAACTCTTTCCCTGAGGGACTTTTGGAGATTTCCCCGTGAATGATTTTGTCTCTGCGACCCTTAGAGAAGCACCTCCCAAACTGCAGGGGGCAGTTGGGAGTAAAAATCTGATTAAATCAAAGCACAGGTTGTACAGAAACAGTGTGCAGCAATAGAAGCCAGCTTCTAGTACACAACCTGGACCCCAGCAGTCCTTCCCCTTCCTGCAGTGCATAGTTCCATGGAGCTTCCCAGTGCTGACATCAGTGCTGTGCACACCTGCCCTCCTTTATAGGATGGCTGTTGTTTGAGGGTTGGGACCACGTAGCAGCTGACTGCATCAGCAGCAAAATTATACCTATATGCCAAGTCACTTACAGGTCTGTGACCAACACAAGCCTTGCACAGATCCTTGGGGAAGTAATAACAAGGAACATATACACCCTCCCCTTGTTTTGGGCTTTGGTCTGAAGGATCCAGGATCCTCCATCACCAATGCTAGGACAGGCTTCACAGCTAAATACGTAGGACGTGTGGTGGTAGCAGACAACGAGGTGACTTTGCAGGTGAGAAGTAGCTACTAGTGCCTGACTAGTTGATTACATAAACCACTACGTGAGATATGTTCATGGGGCTGGACTATTGCAGAGTGCAGATATTCAAAATACATGAATATTTTGTATTCATGCCCAATGTAAACTGAGTATAATGCATACTGGGTTGCTAAAGGGGAGAGAGAGGGAGATGCCTGGATTCCACTCTCTTGGCGTTTGTCCCATGCACTTCAAAAAGCCTTAGGGTATGTGAGAGGTGGTTTGTTTAAAATGGAGGGGGGGGGGGGAAGGAAAAAAAAAAAGCTTGTTTTAATGAAAAGCTGTAAAATAATGATCTCACCTGCAAAATGCTTCTTGAAATCCTCACACATTTCTAAAGTGTGGGTGTTACTCAACAGCTGGATGTCTAAATCTGAAGGCATACACTTAGTTTTGCAACACTGCGTGTGTACAAACATAATTAATGTTTATGAAATAACCTGGAAACTTCAGAGATACGTGCTATTACTGCAAGGATCATGTAGAATCCATCAGAAGTGGGTCTAATTTATGGGAATAGAAGCTACAGCTTTAATTTGCAGACTCCAAGAGCTCAAGTAGATTAGTATGGAGAGGATGTCCTGGGGGACAGGGAGGGCTGTTGGAAATAGTCCTCTGGGAATTACAGTGGGGGAAGAAGGTTTCCACTTGAAAAATCTCGTGAGGCTTCAGCATTTGTCTCTGACTTCAGGGTACAAATTTTTATGTCATTTTTCATGGATTTACTGCTACAGGCCTAGCCTCAAAACCATCCCCTTCTATTTGTCTTTTCTTCCAAACATTTTGGAAGCACAGGATAATGGAGTAGGGGAGAAGTAATTGATTCTTCCTAGTCACAGAATATAGACAATTTAAAAGCAGAATCACTCCCCTGCTTGGCCTCTTCAGCACATTAATACTTAGCCTAATAGCACATTAGTTCTAGCTGTTATTGTCTGTTGGCCAATTGATGTTTGCTTTGCATTTTTAAGTTGCATGTATCCAGGTTGCAGGTGATTTTTGTGCAAGTTGTCCCAACAGTGACCCAGAGAGTGTCACAGAGCCCTGCTGCTGCCTGCGAGTGCTCAGCTGACGATTTTACGCCATTTTTGGGGAATAGACTTGCTAGTTGGCTAGGAAACTCATGGTAGCACTCAAGACAATCTGAAAATCTGCATGTGTTGTGCATGTCTGTGCTCCTAACAACTGGGGAAGGAGTGTGGAGGGTATTTCATGGTGCTCTGTGCTGCTGCAGCTACGTGGATTTCTGTGAACCACTGTGATGCTGTGCAGGGCATGGCCCCCTCTGAATACAACAGCATTTATCTTCCACGCAAAAATGCAGTTGGGATGGATGCTTTAAAAAATGCAAAGGTTTCCAAACATCAGGTAGTGATTTAGTTAATGCTGGTGTGGGTGGTGCACCTCAGGCACGTGGCAGCACTGCTTGTGGTGGGACTCATAAGGGTTCAAAAATAGAGTGTAGGGGGAAAAAAGGAAAAACAAAAAGTGCATGCTGCATGATAATGTTTAATGCGAATGAAAAGCTGAATATACATGCACAAAATTAGATGGATAGGATATAATCAGAAGAGTTCCAGGACTTCATGAGGGTCTACAGTGAATCTCCAGTTCCATGGTTCTGCATAGGTTGTTCTGTATTTGCTCACAAATATTTCACAATGAAATCTGCTGTTACAATTGCTTGATTTTTTTTTTTTTTTTGCCCTGGTTTGCATTAAATGAGATATAGGCAGAAAAATAAGCTAGTAAGCCAGTACATCATGGGTCTTAAGCAGAAATTAAGCATAAGGAAGATTTACTAATGCCTAAGAGCTAACTTTTTTTTTTTTTGGTGGTAAATGCTGGTTCAGCAAAGTATACAAGTGAATGTCAATTTTGATAAAAAATTCATTTTGGAACCCAAGATTTTCAGTCATATAATTTTAAGAATTTTTTTTTTCAAGATGAATTGATAATAAAAAGTCAATGTTGGCATAAAATCTTTAATTTATTGAGAGATACAGTTTTGTCAAACCAAAAATATATTTTTGAAAATCTTGTTTCTTGAAGAATTCTTTTTCATTTCATCCTAATTTTGAATAAGATCAATGGTGAAATTCCAATTTCTTGTAGTTTGGAAATTCTAGTCCTCATGCAGGTCTAGTGCCAGGAAGCCATGCTTTTATCGACTCCACTGGGAACTGTGGGAGCTCAGCACTTCTACAACCCATTATCCATAAACTTAGTCATGATCTGTCTTTTCAGTTCTCGTTTTTACTTAATCCAGCACGGATATCCATGGATTTAGGCTGGCCTGCAAGTTCTATAACAAAATGGCTTGGAGAAGTGAGGAGACAAAGTATTACAGTTTCCTGTATCAAAAAATGGTAATCCTGAGTTACATGCTGTCCCAGAACCACACATGCCCCTGAACCCAAGAGATCCCCTGGAACCAAGTAAATTCCCAATATCGAACAGCGCAGTAGATCCCACTACGGTTTGCTGAGGGAAAGTGGTGAGAGTTGGGCCTGGATAGATCACAGAATATGGTGGCGAGTCAGGGTCCACTATGTCCACTATCGTGTCGGGGTATTTTATGACACAGGTCTCATTGGAGGTGAGGGCAAATGGCTCAGGGCATACCACCCCCGGCGGCAGGCAGCACTCGTCGTAGGGAGACATGTGATGGATCCAGACCTGAAACACAGCAGGAGGAGAGGGGAGAAAAGGAGGTTGTCAGTCCAGCAAGAAGATAACATATTGGATGTCAAGATTTTTGGAAGACAGGGTTGTGTGCTAGATATAGCAATTGGGAGTATTCCAAGGTGCAAGTATTTTAGATGATTGGATGTCCAGTATTCTCCTTTTGCAATGCTCCCCCTCCCTCCTACTGCCTGTTCAAACCTTGCTGCGAGCTGTAACCCAAGCCCAACTCTGTGTTAAAACTCCAGTTTTAATACCCAACACTGGCAAAACCAAAACACAGGGATGAAGCAAGTTACCTCACCTCACCTCACCTGGTTAGAAGTGGAACAGTAAGAACTGGGATGGAGATCCACCCATCTTTTATTAGTCTCATTATTTATCCTCCAGATTACAGATTCTTATATTTGAAATCACACAGTTCTTTAAAACTGCTCCTGATATCAAGGCCAGGTTTTCTTGGGCATTGTTTAATTATAGATTGACAGGCAGTCCTTGCCCTGAATTGTGCCCACACTAATTAGGTGCAGCAAACACAGTGAGGGAGAAGTGATAATTTTCTTCACTTGATCAGTGTGAAACTGACGTGGAAGAGATTAAGGGTTGGCAGAAAGGGTGGGCCTAAACTGATTTCCCAAATGAATCCCAACATTTACTCAATGAGACTGCAGGAGAAAGAAAATTCAGGGGAGATTTCTTGTCTCCATCTAAATGTCTTGTTTTAGCCACGCGTCTGCGTTGTCCTCTCCCAACCTCAGGGCTGCATCTTCAGCTTTTGCCAATTGACCCTATGCCTTTGAGTTGAAGGTAAGACAAAGGCAACAACAGAATATTTTGTCAGCTGAAGTGCTGGATCTGGAACGGCTAGTTTTCCTCTGACTGGGTAAGAATCGCTACCACAGATCAGTCCAAGGGCAGGGATCCCCAAGTGGTGTGATGGAGACCAACAACTTGTGGAAACTCATCCTAGAACCCACGAAGAGAGGTGAAGGAGAATTTGTATGATCCTTCTGGATTTGTAATTCAGCACTGCTTAAAATATATTTTAAACAAACCCAGCAGTAAAGTGACTTTTTAATAGGAAAAAATGAGCTCCAGTCTCCATAGGCTTTTAAAAATATTTAGGGCAGCTTCATCTGTTAAAAGACTCTACTTTCTGTGAAGACAGCTGAAGGTGAGAACATCACAAAAAAAAAATATTTTTTTCCAATGTTAATTTGTTTAATGTGACATAGTCTTCATAGTATGAAAAGAATGCTTGCCAGTATGAAATTATTGAGACTTTCTAGAGTTCTGAGGGAATTTTATATACCATTCCTAGTCTAAACGAACTGTTGTCCTGAACACTAACATAGTTTGCAAATGCCAGCTTCCACCTCTGAAGTATAAAACTTCAATTGACTTAAAAATAAAGGTCAACAGAAAGTATATTTCTGGAATAATACCCCCTTACCATTTCCTAAGTTTAACCTATCATTTGATAATATTTAGATAGCAATAAGTAATTGATTCAAAATTGACTTACCCGGATCACCAAGGAGAAGAGTTTAAGAAAAGTGATTAGAAGAGTTCTACGTAGCAAATGCTTTTATACACTTAGTCAAATTGCCTGGAGGATGTGACACCCTTTTTGCATGCAGTCTTAATTAGTTGCAAAACAAAGTTTGCTGCATGCATAACTTCATGCAAGTAATGAAACTGTTTTGCTCGCTGTTTGTGTTTGCTAGCTATTGGACCTTCATGTAGTGTGCTAACATGCTACTACACCCTGCAGGCAGGATTCACTAACATTTCATGGGTCAAAAAGAACTAGATATACTTCATTCGCCACATTTCAGTTATATCATAAGTTGACCACACATTCATGTATTTGCTCTATCTCCCCCCTGCCCCCCATCAAATTCAATTTCTGAAAGAAATTCAAGGGAGCACCAGTAGTACCACTTGCTGTCAGGGAACAGGATTTTATTTTTTTTCCCTAATTTATGCTGGTGTGCAGTATGAAAAAGAAGAGAGTTTGCCCCTAAAATTCCTTACAGGGAGCTTAACCTGAAGCTGTTATGGCCCTCAGTGAATATTCACATTTAAGGAGAACTAAATATATCTGTAGCCATCTTCCGAGTGAGACTGTCTTTGAATAGGATTGGTTTCTAGGGAGAGATATCTGTTATTTAACATCCACTTTAGTATTTACCTATAGTGCTCGCATAGGATTTGAGTGGAGCATGTAGATTTATTTCAGCTTTCTTTGTAGGGTTTGACCGTGTTACAATTAAAGGCAGGCAGGTGTCACCCACGTTTTTTTGCCACTGACTCAAAGTGAAGTCATACAGCATCATGGTAGTGTGTTTTTAGGGTGTTTTTTTTTGACTGGGTTGAAAAGGGCAATACTACAGAAAAGGGAAGATTGCAACAGATTGGACTGTACTCTGAAACTGGTGTTTCCATCCAGCCTTTGTTATTTTCAGTGACAGTACCAAGGTGATGACTGGAAAGAACGTACACAAAAAATAGCTCTATCCTGATTAGAAATTAATTTAACACATGAGAGACATAAGCTTAATATAAGACTACTGAAGAATCAGAGAAAATGAGGGCTGTCAATTTGTCAAGATTTTTATGAGTGAGACAAAGATGTAGAATTAAAAATATTTTTCTAGTTACTTTAAAGGGCAAATCAGTATGACAGAAGCATGTTAAATGAGGAGAAGAAAACCAGGATTTGCTTGGGAACAGACTTCTGGAGAAGTTAGTGTAGATAGAAGAGTTTTTGATGTCAGTCACATGACACAGCAGCCCATAACTCAGAATGTTCTTAATTAAAATACTTAAAATACATAAAAGTTCTTAATTAAACTCTTTTAGCAATACAAAGGATATGGATCATTTACATGTTTGGAAACACACTTGGGTAGTACAATAGAACTCACTGTGTTGCATTAGCATACCTGATGCACGATGTTTTATCTGCATAAATGACTGGGAATTGGTCTGAAATCTTTTGTTCTGTTCACAAGTCTCTGTAAATGCTTTTGCCTTAGGACCCCTGTGAACATCCTCCCAAGCTACAGATAGCTTATGATATGAAGGAAAACTTTGGGTAAATAATTACAAACAAAAGAATCCTTCATCAAGTTTGTAAGGCAAGGGAGGCAGGCATGTCATCTTCCTAGCACAACACAATGGTTCCCTTTCACTTGGAATATAAATCTTGTGAAAGAGAAATGGTAGTTTTGATAGCAGGGTCTTTGTCATGGGGTGCCATAGCCTGACATCTGCTTTAAAATAATGAAGTATATTACAGGAAAAAAAAGCTTTCTGGGACTGGAGTAACTAAGAGAAGTGACCCAGTTGAGAGGACTCCAGGAAAGACCTCCCTGTCCAGATGAAAGGTAGCATCACTGCTTTATCAAGATACGTGAGGAGCCCTGAAGGGTCCTCCTTTGAGAGAAGAGATGCACCAGCCGCGCTGGAGACAGTAAAGATCTAAAGCTGAAATACATTATTTCATTAGCACTTCACAGTCCTGAAGAAGGACTGAAGTCAAGGCTGGCGACTGGACGCTGCAAGTTTGCATAATGCAGTATATTTATTTGGAACCGATTTTCCCATGTTTGGTCCCTTTTTGCTTCTCTTCTCCATCCTTGTTAGGAAACTTTAAACTCTGATTGACTCCCTGCCAGATATGTTGTGCTTGTGCCTGTGCATCAGCATGCCTTCAGTCTTTGCAGAGATTACCAGAGCATTTACCCTGATTTGTCTAAAATATTTCAAAATCAAATGTCTGCTTGAAGCTATGGGGAAAAAATTTGCCTATTCCTTCTGCATAACTTATGTAAGATATAGCTTCTATTCACTGAAGGCAAATGTTTTATTGTACAGATTAAGAGCTAAGTTTCTCGATTGTCTTGTGTTGATCTTTATTGTGTGAATAGGCATTTGTGGGGAATGCCATTGAGTGAAATGGGTGCTTCCCTTCTGCCAGAAGGTGGCAAGTCTGGAGTAAAAAGGTGGATTTGTGTTTAACCCTTAGAGCTGCCTTGATATTTATTTTTCCTCCCCAGCAAAGTGTTGTTACCTCTTAGCCACGTTGTTTTTTAGGAACATGTTAAGAAATGGGGAAAATCAGTTTTCTGATTAAAAATAGGATTTCTGAGCACAGCAGGAAGAAAAGAGTAAAGGCAGGTAGGAATGTCCTAAAATCTATCTGTATAATTAAACTGCCTGAGCACTCAGCTGAAGAGCTGCAGGTATGGTCACACACATATATGGAGAACCATATATATTTTGAATGAATCTACTAAATAAATTCTTTTAACAAAGTTCTGGTTCTTGCAATTTGTCCACAATATAAAATTCACACAATGTGCTTCTCATATGCCAAGTCAGGATAAACCTGAAAAACTTTTTTTTTTTTTTTTTTTTTAAAAGGCAGTTTTTAACCAACTGTAACACACCACTGGTGCCATTCTTAGCAATGAAAGCTGTTGTATGCAGAAGATCCCTTAATTACTGGAAGTGCCCATTTATTTAGTTTTATAAGCAGAGAACAAGAATCCCTGTGATGGTCCAGACACGGAGCCCCCCAGTGGGAGACACTCATGTGGGTGCCATGCAGGAGCCCAAGAGCAGTGGTGGCTGTTCCTTCCCCAGGGCTGGGGTTCTGGTTATCCTTGGACCTTGCTTGAACCAGGGCAATGCCCTATGGAGGCTTTGCTGCAAGCGCTTCAGGCAAACTGGATACGGTCTTTAGTAAACAGTACAGGAAGATAACTGGAAGTGTCTGGTAAACAAAAACACAAACACCTTAGCTGCCAACTATGCTCACCTTCTGTGGTTTCAGCACTTTGTGACATTAATCCAGGCTTAGCATAGCCACTGCTCCTCTTATGCATCTTCTGACTCCTTTCTAAATGCTGTCCCAGAGACTGGTCAGTGCTTCATGCTCATTGCATCCTCTTTTTCTAGCCCCTTGTCACATTATGTCGTGGGGCTTCCTAAGACTTTTACTTTCTTTGCAATTTTGGGCACTATATTGAATGCTACCTAACTTCCCTCGCAGCTTAATTTTTCATTGCCTTGAGCAAATTTTAATTCTAATTATTATCTAGGTTTAATAAAGTGAAGCACAGAGGCTAAATGAATCACCAGAGGTCACTTGGTGAGCAAATGGAACAGCCTGGAATAAAACAGGCTTTCTTCCTTGGCGTTTATTGTATTTATAATTTGAATTCCAGCAATCTTTGAAGTCTTCACTGAGATTGTGTTGTATCAGGCAAACAAAGGACAAGTCTATGCACTGAACAGCAAGCATTGGAACTGATTAGACCTGAGAAACAAAAGAGGAGGGATTATTATCTCTTACAAATGCAACTTTAATGCACAGGGATTAAGGGAGGGGCTGTCAGTTGAGAAAAGCACAGTGAGCAATTTTTGACATGTCCTGAAATGACATAGGAAATCTGTGGCAGTCAGGAAGTAAACACAGACCTGAATTTTAATAAATGATTGAACTCCAAGAGTACCCATTATAGTCATATTTTCCCAATGCTGTTTCTACAATAAAACTGAGGATTTGGTGCAAAACCTCAGTCCCTAAGATGTCAGAAGTGTGTATGACCGTGACTAGACCAGTGGTTTGGGTAACGGAGTGTCCTTCTCTCTGGGATATCTACTTCTAGAGAAAAGAGACCTGAATTTGAATCTGAGGGAATAAGCATCCAAAGGGATTATAAATCCTGGCTTTATGGAGACATTCTTGATCTGGACAAAACGTAACTTTTCAAGAAGGCTGGAGACTCAGTTTTTTTTTTCCTTTGCTTGAAATGAATAGTGAGCATTGCTTTTTTCATAAAACAGAAAAAAATTCAAAGTTTTTCAAAGCTAAAGTATTATTACCATCCCTAGTTAAAATCCGTGTCTTCCTTTATGTTTTTTGAAACCTAAGCTGTCATTTAACAAATCTGAAATTATCAATGCATGCAAATTAATGCCTATGGAATAAAATGATCTTTATTAAAAAGAAATCCCCTTAAAGAAAAAACTACATTCAAAATCATCCTTTAAGTAATAGTTGGTTACCAAGGAACAACTTCATTAAGGTGGATTTATCTGCTTTTCTGAGGAGAATAGCTAAAGAGAAACAAATCAAGGAAACAAGTAAAGGAAACAATAAGTTGAGAAATAGGAAGCCTCTGTTGTGGGGACTTTCTTAAAATAACTGAAGGATTACAAAAGATTTTTTTTGTGTGTGTGTGTGAGTTATTTACCTACCCAGATTTTTATTTCCACAAGTAAGCTCTTCATGCTGTTTGCATGTGTCAGACTGGCCTGATAAGCACATTTTCTGACCTTCATATTCTGCCTTTAGGTTTCTTTCATTAGAAATGCAGAAGAAGCTAAAATATCACTTGAATCATTCTCCTGACTCTGAAAACAGCCTCTGGAATTGAAAGGTATTTATTTTGTCACTCATTTTTCAATCTGAGTCTATGAATGTTTCAGGTCTTTCTGAGACTCCCCCTGCAAATGCAAACAAAACTAAAATACATGTGCAGATCATGCACTCTTACACAATTCTTATTCTTTCTTGTTTGCACATACATAGAAGAGGGCAAGCAAGCAGGTGCTCATTTGCGTAATTTCTGAGAAAATGATTTTGTATGAGAAGGTTCAGGTTTTCTTAGTAACACTTTTTTTTTTTATTATTTTTTTTGGTTGCATATTTTGAGAAACCTGACAGCAGTACAAAGCTACTTTTCAAATGAAAATCAAACAAAAATGCATATGTTGCAAACACCTTAATACATAACTAGAGAATGTATATTAATAACCTTGACACATTTCAGGGTGACTTTGTAACTCTTTTAAAACACTGCAATCATGCTGGATACTTAAAATATGATAATAAGTGTTTTGCATGTATAAATCATTAATGAGGATTTGCAGAGTGCTTTGAAATCCTTTAATATGAAACTTCCGCAGGCTGTTTCCAATGACTGTCATTGCTTTGGGACCTTTACAAAGACATCTACTGTACAGGAATACTTTAGAAGATGAGGACCACAGATTGAAAGATTATTAAAAAAGAAAAAAAAAAGAAAATATTAGCAAGTAAGAAAATTAAATAGTCTTTAGAGAAAGGTGGTGGAGCATAAACACTTTCTATGCTGAAATCTTCTCATCTTTCATGAGATAAGATGGTAAAGTTTATACATTAAACTTGCTGAGAGAGTTTTTCACACACAATTATAAATGTAGCTCAAGTAATATGAGAGAGCCCTCTTTACTGCTTATCAACATTGTCCAAAGAGCTGATTGCTAAGACCATATGCAACCAAATTATACTGCTGGTCTGAGGGTAGGAGCCAGCTCTCTTAGAGTATAAGATTATAAAATTAGGGAGCAAAGAAAATATAAAAAATTCTTCTTCTTGTATTTCAGTTCCTGTGCACTCACTCCCCCTGAGCATATGGATTCTCTGGACATGGCCAATGACAGAGGGCACTAAAGTAATAACCACTGTCTTCAGTATTGCTTCGTACGGAGTCTGGTGATTCCCTGTAATCCATTCTCTGAGATCCTCAGGATTCTGACTTTGAAGGTGGGTAAAAGCTGTGGGAGACATCTAGGGAGAAAGAAGGCAAAAGAAGTCATTCAAATGCCTCCTGCTTTACAGTGAAAGCTAATGTTCACTCCCATTGAAAAATGATCAGAGGTTTTGGTTGCCAAAGCCACAATGCCTCAAATGAGAAAGAGTTTTAGAAATGATTTGCCTTGAAAGCCAAGACATCTCTGAGCAGCTCCAAATTTAAATCCAGAAGTAACCAGTCACTGTGATAGTCTGTTTATCTTTCCAAGCAGTTGGCTCCAACTCCCAGCCCATCTGTCTGTGAGTACCACAGCTAAATGTGATTTGAAGGGAGAGATGACTGGAGAACAAAAGCGTTGGACTGATGACAGGCAGCCTACTAAATACACCAGTAATTGTGCCATTGATAAGGGACCAGTCCTTCAAATATATTTATAAAAAGAGAAAATCTGTCACTGATATGAATTCTATCCTGAGACAATATGATTAACATTATTATTTCTATCCTTGGTGGTAAAAATCATTGCAATGACAGAAATCTATGGAATGGTCTTTATTTGCATCTACTGGAGTCACCCAAGATTCTTTAAGGTGGGAGTGGGATCTAATGAGAATGCAGTGTAGGAAAAAAATTACATTATGAGGCAAGAAATCATGACCTGATTAAGACCTGATTGGTGGTATGACATGCGTGACTTTGATCTGTTTATCGTAAAGGGATGCTATTACTCAATTCATGGGTGTCTGAAGCCAGTACCACACTTTAAGTATAATAACACAGCACTTTGCATGTATAAATCATTAATGAATACTTGTGATATGACATTTGATCCAAGGAGGCCACAGAGCTTCCTGATAAGAGTTACTGCCCCAGGGATCCTTCTAACACACCTTATAATTTAGAAGGGATTTACAGATTTATTTTTTTTACCACTCTATTAGAGAAGCAAACAAGTAGCAGGTAAACAACACCAGATAGGAAATATGTCTGTAGGGAAGGGTAGATCTCAGGGTATGTGAGGCACTTTCCCTGATGAGCTTGTTCTGTGGGCTGTCAGCTACAGCTTCTGACACAACAGCCCAAGGATGAACTATGCAGGATAGGAAAAAACTTTGTCATCCTTTGTGGCTGCAGCTTTTCACCCTCATTCTAACCAACAGACCCTTTAATCAGGATCAGTGCCCAAACAAGTACTTGTCCCTGGGGGACAACCAAAGCTTGTGCACAGAATGATGCTATCCATTAGAAAGGGCAAGGAAGGCCAGAAAGATCTTTTTCTAAAACAAAACAAAACAAAACAAACAAAAAACAAACAAACAAAAAAAAGTACCATTTTCTGTCTAGACAACACACGGAAGTAAAAGCAATTACAATGTAGCAGCCTCTTCAGTTTCCTGGCAAGTCTAAAATCCTTCCTTCTCTCACTTGAAGAAGACTACTTACCTTGGGATCACTGGGTGTAAATTTCTACTATGAATCTGGAGCAGACATATGGCACTAGCTATGCAGGTAAGCGCTTTAATTAGTCTTCTCTTAGTAGAACTGAGGAAATAATTTTTCACTGAGATGGACAAGCTGGTGAAAGACAAACAGGGAGAAGCAATAAGTCACAGAATTTGTATAAAATGCAAATTTTGCAGTAACGACAGGAACAGACACAGAAGTTGTGGCAGCAGTCTAATGCTTGGGAAAGTGGGTGGTTTGTGTTGGTGGTTTCAGAAAATACCCCACCATATTCCAGCCTTATTTTGTTGCCTGGTGCTGCTGCGTTATATAGTCATAAGAATTTAGAGTAGATGAAGATCTGCTCCAGAATTTTTATAAAAGGTTACTATTGTGACACACAAAACTACTTTTTAATGAAAAATGTAATAACCCTGGTTCGAAGCTATTAAATGTTGTCTGCTTATGGAGTAACCATGACTCTCAAATTTAAAGTGATGTTATATCCAAGTGACATACCTGTTCAAATTTTGTCATATACTTGGAATATTTACATACTATATGCGCTTTGTATGTCTCAACCATTAATGAATATTTGAGACTAACTTTGAAGTTCTAACTTTAAAGAAGCCAAAGAAGCAGCTTCAATATTGTTATACAGCCTTAGGGATCTGCAGACAGACACACCTCAGTGCCTTCTAAACATATAATAGAGGTAAATGAAAGATCAAGATGGTGATATTGCAGGTAGAAAACTTTATTTTAAGTGAAATACGCTTTTGTAGAATGAAATAATACTTTATAAAAACATTTCCATCAATCAGGTAATTGATCACTTATTTCACCTCAAAGATCACCATTAGATGAATTCCCAATTAATTTGTTCTTGTTTCTCAGTTGCAGTAAAATATGTTTTGTGGATGATAGTGGGCTTGACTCATGCTCTAATGAGGATAGAGAAATAAGTACTGAACTCATATAATAATAATCATAAAATAACAAAACTGGATGTGATGTTTTGTAGGAACACTGGTAGGAATATAATTTGATCCCTTCATAGTCGAATTCTTGTTTTGCTGTAGTCATGATGCATTAGGCATGATTTTAATGAAAAAATTAAAACATTTCTCAGAAATGTTTCATGCCATGGAGAAAAAAATCAAGCTTCAGACTTTGTTCATTTTTCTTTATTTGGTTAGCCAAAATTACCAACTCAAATTATTTGAATCTAATATAAGTGATTGTTTAGTACACCACCTCAATGAAGCATTTGGTTTTCTGTGTTTTGGTATGGTAATAAATCAACAGAAAGTATGTGTCCAAGCAATTACATGGATGCCATCTTCTCATGATGTCAATTGATTTAATGTCTTTCCTATAGGAGAGGTGTCTGAATACTTTAAGTGGATGTTCTGCATACAAAATTGTTATTCAAGTACATAAAATCTTAGTGTATTACATCCATAACTAGACAAGGAAAACAACTGGTTCAATAGCCCGTATCCAACATCAGATGAGAAATGCTCTGTAGAATAATTTTGTATTGCTTTAAAAAAACAGCTCATCTGCTGTGCTAAATCCCTAAGTCAGCATCTCTTAACAGGTGCAACACGTTTGTCCATTGAGTTTCATCTCAAATATTTAATGAGTTGTTTATTTTTCTTGTACTGTCGTGGTCTCCACTGCTGCCAGTACATGGATGATTCAAAGTCCTGTTGTGAGAACAGTTTTGTCTGTACTTCACAGGTGTCTGGACTGCCTGATGAAGCCCAATGGATCGTGACTGATATCTTGATTGTGCAATTCAGTCTCTGCCCTGAAGAAACAGATGAACTGTGCAATTCATTGTCCTTGAACAGTTTGAACAAGAGTCCAAAAGTCTGGAAGTTTTTGGTCTCAGCTTATTGAGACAATTCTCACTCTGATTGATATCGGGAAAGGATTCAGAAATCTAACTACTAGTGGCTTCTTTTTCTGACTCCATCCAAAAATATGAGATTTCCTCCAAGAATGCATTGGTTTACTGTTGGAAGTCAGAAAAAAAGGGAAACACACTTCTTAGGATGTTTTACAGAAATTGCTCTGCAGATCAGATGGGCAAGCTATTTCAAAAAAAAAAAAATAGATTGAAGTTTTAAGTTGCCTTGGAGAATACATATTTTAAACGTTTAAACATGATGTTACCATGCTGCATATGGGGAATTAAAAGTAGTTAGAGATTCTACAAAGCTAGAAAGTAATGGCACAATAAAATATAAACCACAATATTATTTCTGAAATAAAATAGTTAACTTGACAAACAAAACAAAAGTTCATATTACACAGGGGATGTGATGTAGTTATGATTTCCTAAAAAAAAATTATTAATTCACTGTAAAATATATATCAAGCCCATATATGAACTTGATTTCTACAACAAATCTAAGAACTACAGAAAAATACCTGGAAAATATTTTCTGCAAATGATGTAAATTTTCTCATTATATAGCTGCTTAGGATGAGTCTGGCATCATTCTAACTTCTAAATGGCCCCAAGACAAGTAGGTGATTAAACTAACAGAGAGAGGAGGAAAAGACCATTGCTTTTCAAGCAGCGTACCATAAATGGCCAAATTACATGAATAAAGAATACTGTGATTGAAATTCATTTGATCTGCAATTATGATGCAAAAGACAAGGATCCGAGGAGGAAGAGACATACCATTAGCAAGGAATTGCACTGGGAGCGTTGCAAGCACCAAACCCAAAGACTGTGTCACTAGTAGGGACTGCTTTGCATTCGAGACGAACTTGTTGGTACACAAATTATAAATGCATGGGGTACCTCTGGGCCTGGGGCAGCCTGGAAGAGTATAAAAGCCCATCCAACAGTAAGCTTCCTCATCCACTTCTCTTGCCTTCTCCTCCTTGGTGAATAAGGTGAGCTGCAAGTGCCTTCTCCTCACTCCCCTCTTGCTCTTCTTCTCCCCTTGGCCTTCTGGCCTTGACCGAGTCTTTGCCTCTGTGCAGCTTTGGTGTGGGCCTTGCCCCTTGACGCTCCTCACTCCATCATTGTTCTGCATGCCACTGTGGGGGAAGGTGGGAGGAGGTCTTGGGCTGTCTTTGCAGGGGCCCTTGGGGACACAGGCTCGCAAGCCCCTCTCTGTCCTCGCACAGCCTGTCGCTGCTCCCCAGACTATGCCTTCTGTCTTGGCCAGCAGGCTGTCAGGCTGCTGCTGACACGCTGCTTGTTCTTTCCCTGCCCTCTCTCCCAGGTGCGCCTCCATCCCACAGCCATGTCCTGCTACGATCTGTGCCGTCCCTGTGGCCCAACCCCGCTTGCCAACAGCTGCAACGAGCCCTGTGTCCGGCAGTGCCAGGACTCCCGTGTGGTGATTGAACCATCTCCCGTGGTGGTGACCCTGCCCGGCCCCATCCTCAGCTCCTTCCCCCAGAACACCGCAGTGGGATCCACCACCTCAGCTGCCGTTGGCAGCATCCTGAGTTCTGAGGGAGTGCCCATCTCCTCCGGGGGCTTTGGCCTCTCTGGCTTTGGTGGCCGCTACTATGGCAGAAGGTGCCTGCCCTGCTAAAGCCCAGGTGGACGTCCAGTGAGTGCATCGACCAGGAAGCCCGAAGCCAGGTGCCGGACTGAGGACGGAGCTGCTGGCCAGGGTTTCCAGATGGGCTGAATACCCTCGTGGCCTCCTGCAGAGCAGAGAGGGAAGCCAGGGTGCCAGCCTGTGCTGTCTGGAAACATGGCCAGCAGACATCTTCTCCCGCTTTCTTCTCTGCATCACAAGCCCTTGTTGTCTCCTGCTGTCCTGTGCCATAGGTTCATCTGGAAGCAAGTCAAGAGTGTCCTTACTGTTTGTTCTCCCTCTTGCCATGTGAAGGAGGAAGACGTGCATCCCGTTGTGGTGATGGGGGGTCTGACTGCCAGCTGTCCTTGTGGCAGCCTGGGCCGGATCCCTTCCTCCAAGTGCTGCTTTGATTCCTTCTTCAGACTCATTAAAGTTTTTGCTTCAAGGTAATCTGTGTCTCCTCATGTTCCTTCCCTTTTGGGATTCCCAGCCATTCTCTGTAGAGGGAACTTACATGTCCTGAATTCTAATATTCTGGTTAGCCCCCACATCATCTCTGTATGCATACACTCCTGTTTCTGAAGCACTCAATGAGTCTAGCAGGGCCGCACAGTCACTGCTTGTGTGTTTGCAAGACCATTCTCCTGCAGCATTCAGGTGAGGGATTTTGGCAAGTCCCCATCTGACCCTCTCCTACCAGAGTAAGGAGAGGAAGAAATCCTCTTGGATGAAGCCATTGTGCCTTTCTACCCTTCTGCCCCAACCTGCAAGAGCATCAGCATCAGGCAGGGAAGCAGCATGGCGTTTGTGTGGTTGTTGTGTCCAACTACAACTCCACTACAACTACAGCACTGGTGATTGCTCCTGCCACGGGGGACGCAGGGGATAATGAGCTCCATAGCCCTTCTTCCCATATGCTCTAGTCCTCCACAGGAGATGCTTTTGTCTGTGTCAACCACTCCTGCTTGAGGCAGAGTGAGGGGCACCTCTCATGCTGTCCCGTATGCTGGGGAAAACCTACAACATCTTACACCATAGCTAAAGGCCTGCATTCTCTGACCGACCACTGGTGTCAGGCAAAGCCCTCAGCCTTGCCGTGCAGGAAGACCCTCAGGAAACACACTGGTTGTCAATATTCCTGAGACACCCTGAGCTGACAGCAGGAGCAAAGTGCAGTGAAAAGCTGGTACTGGGGAGGGAAGGCAACATCTGCAGCAGGTGATCAGGGAGCGCAGGGTGCTGCAGGGCACTGTAGCTTTTGGGCAGACCAGCGTTCTGAAGACCAACTGCTGGGCTAGCACTGGCCAGTGGGAAACCACATGTGTAAGTGTGCTGAGATGCATGGGGAGAGGAAATTGAGGGATGTGATTGTTGTGTTTTGTGCTGTGCTGGTGCAGCCTCACCTTGAGTACTGTGTTCAGTTTTGGCTTCCACAGTATAAGAAGGTTATAAAACTATTACAGTGTCCAAAGGAGGGCTACAAATTGGTGAAAGGTCTCGAGGGAAAGACATTTGACCAGTGGTCTCAGTCACTTTTTTTTTCAGCGTGGAGAACAGGAGACTGAGGGGAGGCCTCCTTGCAGCCTACAGCTTCCTCATGAGGGAAGTGAAATGTCGGCCCTGTTCACTTCTCTGTGGTGACAGTGGCAGGACCTGAGGGAACGGCATGGATCTGCAACAGGGGAGGTTCAGGCTGGATGTTAGGAAAAGCTTCTTCACACTGAGAAGGCGGTCAGGCAGTGGAAGAGGCACCCACTGGGAGTGGCCATGGCACTGAGCCTGCCGACATTCAGGAAGTGTTCGGACACCACTCTCAGACATATGTTGTGATTGTTTGGTGGTCCTGTGTGGAGATAGAAGTTGTACTTGATGATCCTTGTGGGTTCCTTCCAACTCAAGATATTCTAGGATTCTATGAAACAGAGGTCATGATGCATATTTTCCTCTATAGACATCCTGCTGTCATTCTCAGGCCGTGCCAGCTTGTGATGAGTTTTCGTGTTGCATGGAAAGTTTTCCAAGCATTTTGCAGTGGAGGTTATTGAATTAGCATGCAGTTTCAAAGCAGAAGTTGCAGGAAGCCTTGAGGAGGAGGAAGGAGGAGTTGTGAAGCCACTACATTACTGCACTGACCTTTGGTGGCATGAGGGGTGTAGACTTAGCACATGTTGGAAAGGGGTGTCTCTCCTCAAACGTCCTTCTTCTGTTGATTGGGGACTTCAGGAGGCTGCCCAGCCAAAGGAGGGAAGGACAACGAACATGTGAATTTCTCCTGATGTTAGATTGCAGACAGTCTAAAAGCCAACAGGGTATCCAACCTGACTGGCAAGTTCAGACCTAACGTAGAATTATTTATTATGTGAAGCATTGGTGGTGTCCACTCCTGTCATAGAAAAGTTTTTTTAAGTCATGCCTTGTATTTTAGGATGGGAAGGAAATGTGAGTTAAGCATTTTTGAAATCCTCAAAGGAAGGCTCCTTAGGATATAAGGCTGCCATCAAATACTGTAGTTCAATACCTCTCATCACTGCCTGTATCATTTTCCTGTGCTGATGCATCATTTCCAATGGAAATATTTTGGTCTCTAATTCTGTCCCTTTAAAGGAGTGTGCATGGCAAAATACGCATGTCATGAACAGGGAAATGAAAAGGGAGCATTAATGGGAACAAAAAATAGTGTCAGCCATTTACTTGACTTCACTGTTTTGCATAGAAGATGAGCTTGTTGTGAAACACGTTCAAGCCGAAATGGTGCCTCTAGGCCTGGGGCAGTCTGGAACAGTATAAAAAGTCATCCAACAGCAGGCTGCCTCATCCACTTCTCTTGCCTTCTCCTCCTTGGTGAATAAGGTGAGCTGCAAGTGCCTTCTCCTCACTCCCCTCTTGCTCTTCTCCTCTGGGCCTTCTGGATTCAGCCGAGTCTTTCCCTCCGTGTAGCTCTTGGTGTAGGCCTTGCCCCTTGACGCTGCTCCCTCCATCACTGTTCTGCATGTCACTGTGGGGAGAGGTGGGAGGAGGTCTTGGGCTGTCTTTGCAGGGGCCCTTGGGGACACAGGCTCGCAAGCCCCTCTCTGTCCTCGCACAGCCTGTCGCTGCTCCCCAGACTATGCCTTCTGTCTTGGCCAGCAGGCTGTCAGGCTGCTGCTGACACGCTGCTTGTTCTTTCCCTGCCCTCTCTCCCAGGTGCGCCTCCATCCCACAGCCATGTCCTGCTACGATCTGTGCCGTCCCTGTGGCCCAACCCCGCTTGCCAACAGCTGCAACGAGCCCTGTGTCCGGCAGTGCCAGGACTCCCGTGTGGTGATTGAACCATCTCCTGTGGTGGTGACCCTGCCCGGCCCCATCCTCAGCTCCTTCCCCCAGAACACCGCAGTGGGATCCACCACCTCGGCTGCCGTTGGCAGCATCCTGAGTGCTGAGGGAGTGCCCATCTCCTCTGGGGGCTTTGGCCTCTCTGGCTTTGGTGGCCGCTACTATGGCAGAAGGTGTCTGCCCTGCTAAAGCCCAGGTGGACGTCCAGTGAGCGCATCGACCAGGAAGCCCGAAGCCAGGTGCCGGACTGAGGACGGAGCTGCTGGCCAGGGTTTCCAGATGGGCTGAATACCCTCGTGGCCTCCTGCAGAGCAGAGAGGGAAGCCAGGGTGCCAGCCTGTGCTGTCTGGAAACACGGCCAGCAGACATCTTCTCCTGCTTTCTTCTCTGCATCACAAGCCCTTGTTGTCTCCTGCTGTCCTGTGCCATAGGTTCATCCGGAAGCAAGTCAAGAGTGTCCTGTTTCTTCTCCCTCTCTCCATGCAAGGGAGGAAGATGTGCATCCCATTGTGGTGATGGGGGGTCTGACTGCCAGCTGTCCTTGTGGCAGCCTGGACTGGATTCTTTCCATCATGAGCTGCTTTGATTCCTTCTTCAGACTCATTAAAGTTTACGCTGCATTGTAATCTGTGTCTCGTCATGTTCCTTTTCTATTGGGATGTCCAGTGAACCTTTCCAGGGAGAAATGTGATGTCTTGGTGTGGAAAAGTATGGGCGAATATGACGCTAATGTGGACCTCCTTCATGTCTGGAGGAGTTAGCTAGCCTCAAGAAAGATGGTCATTGGTGGAGATGTGGAGAGGTGGAGTTGTGTCTGGTGTTTGCAAGCTATAATGAGAGTGTCCAAGATTTAACCCAAGAGATTTGTCACCAACATGGGAGGTTTGCTGCTGTCTTCCAGTTTATGAGGCAAACCCTTGAATTTCTGAAAAGTATGTTTGTGCAGGCCAGTGCCCAATTGGATGAAGCTCTGATGGTATATTACCACTCTAAATATTTTGTCCTGCCCATCCCTCTCCAAGCACGTCTGCCAAGGCCTCAGATTGGAAAGAGTCCCAAAGAAGGCAAAGGGAGAAGTGAAAGCCAGGGCAGTCGATTAGAGGGTGATGTGAGCTCCTGTTTTTGGGTCTAAGTCCCTCCCTCCTCTGCTCTTTTTCTCTGTGGGCAATCCCTTGCTCCAGGCCATCTAGTCCTGACTGAGGTTGAGTGAGAAGCTTCTCTTTTGCTGTACCTTCTGGAGGACAGTATAATTTTGCACCAGATGGGTATATTCTCTTAAAGACAGCAACCGTCCAAACGATCCATGCATCTGTCCTTGATGGGAGACCCTCTAAAATGCACTTTGCTCTGTTTCTAAGGCATCCTATTCCATCTGCAGAATACAGGAGTTGTTAAAAGATACAACTGGGGATAGAAGTCAGCATCCTCAGTATGCCGTCTGAGAGAGTAGTGTGTTACAAGATGCTTGAGGTCTTGTATAGACCCTCAGTATGTGATTCTGCACTGGGGACTATGGAGAGATGACAGAAAAATACGTTTTTGTATGCAATGTCTTTCTTGTGGAGAGTTTTTAATGGAAGCAGTATCTATGGGAAACTGGTGCCCTGTATAGTTTAAAGATGATTAAAATTCCTTTATGTATGGAGATCCTTACTTTCCGTGCAGCAATGCTGTATTGCAGTCACACTGTGGATTTATTCTGCATGCAGATTTGCTTAGATGGACATGCCCTGTCAACTTAAAAGCTCCTTTCATCTTCTTAAATGAGGAATTTGGTTGGGCCTCTGTGATTAGAGAGTTGCCTATGTCTGGTGGAGTCCCAGCCTCATTGGGAAGGCATTTTTGTCCACCCCGTGGGATGAGGGCCTGGCTGTGGATCCTGAGCTGTGTATGCCTAATATCCCAAGCTGGGCGGTTGTTTCACTGAGAAACGTGCTGCCTCAGGAAAGGACAGGGTGTGGCTTGGTGTTGCCCCCTTGGCACATATCCCCAGGGAGGTCCTGATACCTGCTGCTCTCCAGGATGCCCTCGGTGGACCTCCCAGACCTCCCTTGTTTCTGGGCAGGGTTGTGTGTAGCATGGAAATGATGCCACGTGTTTGCCAGTGTGTTCTTGTTAGGGTGGTTTCTTCAAGAAAGCAGCATATCCAGATAATACTGACTTTGGAAGAGCAACATCATTCTTTCTGAAGCATGCTTGGTCTGGTTATTGGGGATTAACAGACAACAGCGAAGGAGGTGAGAAAGCAAAACAGCCTGGATAACTTGACTGTGCAACGCCAGATCAAAAGGAGAGTCCAAAACAGCTGACAGCACAGTCATCCTGCTATAAAAATAATGCCTATGAAAGCTTTAAAAGCCTTGGAGGCACAGAGAGCAACAGATTTGGCCAGTCCTTGGATAAAGAATATTGCTCCCTAATCAAATGAATATAATGGGGAAACAAACAAACAAACAAACAAAAGCCACCAACAAAATAATGCCACATTCATAAAAAGAGTCTAATATGCCTAAGAAGGGGAAAATACTGATGTCAAGTAAAAACACGGCAAAAGTCCTCTCACGTGGCTGAAACATCTGCCTGATTTTAACTATAATTAGCAATGCAGATACTGGCCTATAATACTGGAACTTGAAAGGAGACTGCATGATGGAATGGACATCTCATGAAACAGTGAAATGAAAAGGGAGCATTGCAGGGAAAATAAACAACCAGCCAATTTCCTTAATTTGGAAACTTAGCATAAAATATGAGCTTGTTGGTAAACACATTAAAAGTGCAAATGGTGCCTCTAGGCCTAAGGATGTCCGGAACAGTATAAAAACTCATCCAACAGCAGGCTGCCTCATCCACTTCTCTTGCCTTCTCCTCCTTGGTGAACAAGGCGAGCTGCAAGTGCCTTCTCCTCACTCCCCTCTTGCTCTTCTCCTCTTCGCCTTCTGGCCTTGACCGAGTCTTTGCCTCTGTGCAGCTTTGGTGTGGGCCTTGCCCCTTGACGCTGCTCCCTCCATCACTGTTCTGCATGCCACTGTGGGGGAAGGTGGGAGGAGGTCTTGGGCTGTCTTTGCAGGGGCCCTTGGGGACACAGGCTCGCAAGCCCCTCTCTGTCCTCGCACAGCCTGTCGCTGCTCCCCAGACTATGCCTTCTGTCTTGGCCAGCAGGCTGTCAGGCTGCTGCTGACACGCTGCTTGTTCTTTCCCTGCCCTCTCTCCCAGGTGCGCCTCCATCCCACAGCCATGTCCTGCTACGATCTGTGCCGTCCCTGTGGCCCAACCCCGCTTGCCAACAGCTGCAACGAGCCCTGTGTCCGGCAGTGCCAGGACTCCCGTGTGGTGATTGAACCATCTCCTGTGGTGGTGACCCTGCCCGGCCCCATCCTCAGCTCCTTCCCCCAGAACACCGCAGTGGGATCCACCGCCTCAGCTGCCATTGGCAGCATTCTGAGTGAGGAGGGAGTGCCCATCTCCTCCGGGGGCTTTGGCCTCTCTGGCTTTGGTGGCCGCTACTATGGCAGAAGGTGCCTGCCCTGCTAAAGCCCAGGTGGACGTCCAGTGAGCACATTGACCAGGAAGCCCGAAGCCAGGTGCCGGACTGAGGATGGAGCTGCTGGCCAGGGTTTCCAGATGGGCTGAATACCCTCGTGGCCTCCTGCAGAGCAGAGAGGGAAGCCAGGGTGCCAGCCTGTGCTGTCTGGAAACATGGCCAGCAGACATCTTCTTCTCCCGCTTTCTTCTCTGCATCATGAGTCCTTGTTGTCTCCTGCTGTTCTGTGCCATGGGTTCATCCGGAAGCAAGTCAAGAGTGTCCTGTTTCTTCTCCCTCTCTCCATGCAAGGGAGGAAGACGTGCATCCCGTTGTGGTGATGGGGGGTCTGACTGCCAGCTGTCCTTGTGGCAGCCTGGACTGGATTCTTTCCACCATGAGCTGCTTTGATTCCTTCTTCAGACTCATTAAAGTTTACGCTGCATTGTAATCTGTGTCTCGTCATGTTCCTTTTCTATTGGGATGTCCAGTGAACCTTTCCAGGGAGAAATGTGATGTCTTGGTGTGGAAAAGTATGGGCGAATATGACGCTAATGTGGACCTCCTTCATGTCTGGAGGAGTTAGCTAGCCTCAAGAAAGATGGTCATTGGTGGAGATGTGGAGAGGTGGAGTTGTGTCTGGTGTTTGCAAGCTATAATGAGAGTGTCCAAGATTTAACCCAAGAGATTTGTCACCAACATGGGAGGTTTGCTGCTGTCTTCCAGTTTATGAGGCAAACCCTTGAATTTCTGAAAAGTATGTTTGTGCAGGCCAGTGCCCAATTGGATGAAGCTCTGATGGTATATTACCACTCTAAATATTTTGTCCTGCCCATCCCTCTCCAAGCACATCTGCCAAAGCCACAAAGAGGAGGGAGTCCCAAAGAAGTCAAAGGGACAGGTGGCAGCCAGGGCAGCTTTTAGAGGGTGATGTGAACCTTGTTTAAATCTTGGCACGATGCAGGTAAATTCAGCCTTGGTGTGTATAATGGCGAGGGGAGGTGAATGGCGATGCGGAGTTTGTTCCCTTTCCTCTGAAAGGGCTTATGGAGAATCTTTCACTTGTCCTGAAAACACTGCAGAGGACAGGAATAGAGCAGGACGAGTATCCTCTTCCCAACTGGAGCATTCCTGTGGTGAAAAGTGTTATGTCTTGCAGGGTATTATGTGTGCATCACTGTGTCCTGAAGCCAAGTGGGTCTGGAGCAGCCCCGCAGGACTCCTCCAAAAATCCCACTCTGCTGCTGTGCAGGCTGTGTCTGGGGTGGTCCCAAGCCAATGATTGCTTTGTCCCTCCACCCTGGCCTCAAGCTGGGGAGACCGAGGTTGTGGCACACCAACAGCTCTGTTCTCAGTTCCCCCTTCCCACACTCTTGTCCTCCACAGGCACTGCTTTGCTCCTGCCACTCTGATCCTGCCTCAGGCAGAGTTAGGGGCACGTCTGGTGCCCTTGCTCATCTGGCTGCCCTTGTGAGGACTCCCAGAGCACGCGTGCTGCTGAGCAGGGTGGGTGAGGTGTCCTGTGGAAATCCTACCGAATATGTGCTTGTGCCTGCTGTGCTGTCAGTCTGGACAGCCAGGGCGCAAAGACATGGGCAGGCAGAGTGATGTGTATCAATTACTCAGCATGTGCTTTTGTTATTGAAGCTCTCCAGCAGGAAGTCTTGGGAGGGCAGCAGCCTTCATTCCCAATTCTTGGAATTAAGATTTGTAAAGCAGGAAGGTACAAAGGGGAGAAGTACGGTTACAAAAGAAGAGCCAGGCACATTTCTCCCAAGAGCAATAGTTAATCTGAGGGAGAGTCTAAAACCAAGATTAGAGGTGCCTTGCCTAGAAATACAATGACTAACAGAACCTGAGTAAGCGCTGCGTTGAGGAGGGAGATTGATAATGCTGACCCTCACACCTGGAAGTCCGGCCTGAAACTTCAAGGCTAGGGAGGAGATGTACTCCAAATATCAGGACGAGTGCTGAAGCAAGGCTCCAGGGAGTAAGAGGCTCGCATTGCCTTAAGAGGTAGGACAATCCTCATCATTGTCTTCATCATCTCCTTGTGCTGACGTGTATTTTTGCCTGGAAACATTTTGGCCTCTAATCCTGTGACTTGAAAGAAGCCAGCGTGGCAGAATGGCTATGACATGAGCAAGGAAATGAAAAGGGAGCATTGCAGGGAACAAATAAATGCCAGAGATTCTTAAATTGTAATATTTTGCATGTGAGATGAGCTTGCTAGTAAAAACATTACCTGTGCAAATGGTGCCTCTGGGCCTGGGGCAGTCTGGAACAGTATAAAAAGTCATCCAACAGCAGGCTGCCTCATCCACTTCTCTTGCCTTCTCCTCCTTGGTGAACAAGGTGAGCTGCAAGTGCCTTCTCCTCACTCCCCTCTTGCTCTTCTTCTCCCCTTGGCCTTCTGGCCTTGACCGAGTCTTTGCCTCTGTGCAGCTTTGGTGTGGGCCTTGCCCCTTGACGCTGCTCCCTCCATCACTGTTCTGCATGCCACTGTGGGGGAAGGTGGGAGGAGGTCTTGGGCTGTCTTTGCAGGGGCCCTTGGGGACACAGGCTCGCAAGCCCCTCTCTGTCCTCGCACAGCCTGTCGCTTCTCCCCAGACTATGCCTTCTGTCTTGGCCAGCAGGCTGTCAGGCTGCTGCTGACACGCTGCTTGTTCTTTCCCTGCCCTCTCTCCCAGGTGCGCCTCCATCCCACAGCCATGTCCTGCTACGATCTGTGCCGTCCCTGTGGCCCAACCCCGCTTGCCAACAGCTGCAACGAGCCCTGTGTCCGGCAGTGCCAGGACTCCCGTGTGGTGATCCAGCCCTCTCCCGTGGTGGTGACCCTGCCCGGCCCCATCCTCAGCTCCTTCCCCCAGAACACCGCAGTGGGATCCACCACCTCGGCTGCCGTTGGCAGCATTCTGAGTGAGGAGGGAGTGCCCATCTCCTCCGGGGGCTTTGGCCTCTCTGGCTTTGGTGGCCGCTACAGTGGCAGAAGGTGCCTGCCCTGCTAAAGCCCAGGTGGACGTCCAGTGAGCGCATCGACCAGGAAGCCCGTAGCCAGGTGCCGGACTGAGGACGGAGCTGCTGGCAAGGGTTTCCAGATGGGCTGAATACCCTCGTGGCCTCCTGCAGAGCAGAGAGGGAAGCCAGGGTGCCAGCCTGTGCTGTCTGGAAACACGGCCAGCAGACATCTTCTTCTCCCGCTTTCTTCTCTGCATCATGAGTCCTTGTTGTCTCCTGCTGTTCTGTGCCATGGGTTCATCCGGAAGCAAGTCAAGAGTGCCCTGTTTCTTCTCCCTCTCTCCATGCAAGGGAGGAAGACGTGCATCCCGTTGTGGTGATGGGGGGTCTGACTGCCAGCTGTCCTTGTGGCAGCCTGGGCCGGATCCCTTCCTCCAAGTGCTGCTTTGATTCCTTCTTCAGACTCATTAAAGTTTTTGCTTCAAGGTAATCTGAGTCTCCTTATGTTCCTTTTCTATTGGGATGTCCAGTGAACCTTTCCAGGGGGAACTGTGATGTCTTGGAGTGGAAAAGCATGGGTGGATATGGTCCTAATGTGGATCTCCTTCATGCCTGTAGGAGATCATAGAATCAGAGAATGGCTTGGGTTGAAAAGGACCTTAAGTATCATCTAGTTTCAACCCCACTACTCTGGACAGGGTTGTCAACCAGAAGAGCAGGCTGCCCAGAGACACTTCTAGCCTAGCCTGGCCTTGATTGCCTCCAGGGATGGGGCATCCTCATCCTCTCATGGCTACCTGTTCCAGTGCCTCACCACCCTCTGAGTGAAAAGCTTTCTCCTAATATCTAACCTAAATCTCCCCTGTCTTAGTTTAAAACCATTCCCCCTTTTCCTATCACTACCAACACATGTAAACAGGTGTTCCCCCTCCTGTTCATACACTCCCTTCAAGTACTGGAAGGCCACAATGAGGTCTCCCAGGAGTCTTCTCTTCTCCAAGCTAATAAGCGCAGTTCCCTCAACCTTTCTCCATAGGAGAGGTGCTCCAGCCCTCTGATCATCTTAGTGGCCCACCTGTTGACCCGTTCCAATAGCTCCACATCCTTCTTGTGCTGGGGGCACCAGGGCTGCATGCAGTATTCCAGGTGGGGTCTCAGAAGAGCAGAGTAGAGGGGGACAATCACCTCCCTCTCCTGGCTGGCCACCCCTTCTTTAATGCAGCCCAGGAAATAGTTGGCCTTCTGGGCTGCAAGTGCGCACTGCTGGCTCATGTCCAGCTTCTCGTCCATCAGGACCGCCAAGTCCTTCTCCACAGGGCCGCTCTCAAGTTCTTCTTCTCCCAGTCTATATAAATAACTGGGATAGCCCCAGCCTAAGTGCAACACCTTGCACTTGGCCTTGTTGAACCTCATTAGGTTCTCATGGGCCCACTTCTCCGGCGTGCCCAGGTCCCTTTGGATGGCATCCCTTCCCTCTATTGTATCGACTGCACCACTCAGCTTAGTGTCATCTGCAAACTTTCTGAGGGTGCACACAATTCCATCGTCTATGTCATTGGTGAAGATGTTGAAGAGCACCGGTCCCAAGACCAACCCCTAAGGGACACCACTTGTGACCGACCTCCACCCAGACGTAGAAACGTTGGCCACAATGACTAGTACCCTTAAGGAATTTGGTCTTTGTAGGAGTGACAGAGAGGTGCGGTATTGGCAAGATCTTAGGAGGGTTTCCAGGAGCCCCCTCTCTCTAATTGTCATATCACCCACAACGAAGGTTTGATCCTGTCTGCCAGCTGATGAAGCAAACCTTTGAATTGCTGGAAGGTATGTTTGTGCAGGCCAATGCCCAGCTGGGTGAAGCTCTGATGGTATATTACCACTCTAAATATTTTGTTCTGCCCATCCCTCCTCCAAGCACATCTGCCAAAGCCACAAAGAGGAGGGAGTCCCAAAGAAGTCAAAGGGACAGGTGGCAGCCAGGGCAGCTTTTAGAGGGTGATGTGAACCTTGTTTAAATCTTGGCACGATGCAGGTAAATTCAGCCTTGGTGTGTATAATGGCGAGGGGAGGTGAATGGCGATGCGGAGTTTGTTTCCTTTCCTCTGAAAGGGCTTATGGAGAATCTTTCACTTGTCCTGAAAACACTGCAGAGGACAGGAATAGAGCAGGACGAGTACCCTCTTCCCAACTGGAGCATTCCTGTGGTGAAAAGTGTTATGTCTTGCAGGGTATTATGTGTGCATCACTGTGTCCTGAAGCCAAGTGGGTCTGGAGCAGCCCCGCAGGACTCCTCCAAAAATCCCACTCTGCTGCTGTGCAGGCTGTGCCTGGGGTGGTCCCAAGCCAATGATTGCTTTGTCCCTCCACCCTGGCCTCAAGCTGGGGAGACCGAGGTTGTGGCACACCAACAGCTCTGTTCTCAGTTCCCCCTTCCCACACTCTTGTCCTCCACAGGCACTGCTTTGCTCCTGCCACTCTGATCCTGCCTCAGGCAGAGTTAGGGGCACGTCTGGTGCCCTTGCTCATCTGGCTGCCCTTGTGAGGACTCCCAGAGCACGCGTGCTGCTGAGCAGGGTGGGTGAGGTGTCCTGTGGAAATCCTACCAAATATGTGCTTGTGCCTGCTGTGCTGTCAGTCTGGACAGCCAGGGCGCAAAGACATGGGCAGGCAGAGTGATGTGTATCAATTACTCAGCATGTGCTTTTGTTATTGAAGCTCTCCAGCAGGAAGTCTTGGGAGGGCAGCAGCCTTCATTCCCAATTCTTGGAATTAAGATTTGTAAAGCAGGAAGGTACAAAGGGGAGAAGTACGGTTACAAAAGAAGAGCCAGGCACATTTCTCCCAAGAGCAATAGTTAATCTGAGGGAGAGTCTAAAACCAAGATTAGAGGTGCCTTGCCTAGAAATACAATGACTAACAGAACCTGAGTAAGCGCTGCGTTGAGGAGGGAGATTGATAATGCTGACCCTCACACCTGGAAGTCCGGCCTGAAACTTCAAGGCTAGGGAGGAGATGTACTCCAAATATCAGGACGAGTGCTGAAGCAAGGCTCCAGGGAGTAAGAGGCTCGCATTGCCTTAAGAGGTAGGACAATCCTCATCATTGTCTTCATCATCTCCTTGTGCTGACGTGTATTTTTGCCTGGAAACATTTTGGCCTCTAATCCTGTGACTTGAAAGAAGCCAGCGTGGCAGAATGGCTATGACATGAGCAAGGAAACGAAAAGGGAGCATTGCAGGGAACAAATAAATGCCAGAGATTCTTAAATTGTAATATTTTGCATGTGAGATGAGCTTGCTAGTAAAAACATTACCTGTGCAAATGGTGCCTCTGGGCCTGGGGCAGTCTGGAACAGTATAAAAAGTCATCCAACAGCAGGCTGCCTCATCCACTTCTCTTGCCTTCTCCTCCTTGGTGAACAAGGTGAGCTGCAAGTGCCTTCTCCTCACTCCCCTCTTGCTCTTCTTCTCCCCTTGGCCTTCTGGCCTTGACCGAGTCTTTGCCTCTGTGCAGCTTTGGTGTGGGCCTTGCCCCTTGACGCTGCTCCCTCCATCACTGTTCTGCATGCCACTGTGGGGGAAGGTGGGAGGAGGTCTTGGGCTGTCTTTGCAGGGGCCCTTGGGGACACAGGCTCGCAAGCCCCTCTCTGTCCTCGCACAGCCTGTCGCTGCTCCCCAGACTATGCCTTCTGTCTTGGCCAGCAGGCTGTCAGGCTGCTGCTGACACGCTGCTTGTTCTTTCCCTGCCCTCTCTCCCAGGTGCGCCTCCATCCCACAGCCATGTCCTGCTACGATCTGTGCCGTCCCTGTGGCCCAACCCCGCTTGCCAACAGCTGCAACGAGCCCTGTGTCCGGCAGTGCCAGGACTCCCGTGTGGTGATCCAGCCCTCTCCCGTGGTGGTGACCCTGCCCGGCCCCATCCTCAGCTCCTTCCCCCAGAACACCGCAGTGGGATCCACCACCTCGGCTGCCGTTGGCAGCATTCTGAGTGAGGAGGGAGTGCCCATCTCCTCCGGGGGCTTTGGCCTCTCTGGCTTTGGTGGCCGCTACAGTGGCAGGAGGTGCCTGCCCTGCTAAAGCCCAGGTGGATGTCCAGTGAGCGCATCGACCAGGAAGCCCGAAGCCAGGTGCCGGACTGAGGACGGAGCTGCTGGCCAGGGTTTCCAGATGGGCTGAATACCCTCGTGGCCTCCTGCAGAGCAGAGAGGGAAGCCAGGGTGCCAGCCTGTGCTGTCTGGAAACACGGCCAGCAGACATCTTCTTCTCCCGCTTTCTTCTCTGCATCATGAGTCCTTGTTGTCTCCTGCTGTTCTGTGCCATGGGTTCATCCGGAAGCAAGTCAAGAGTGCCCTGTTTCTTCTCCCTCTCTCCATGCAAGGGAGGAAGACGTGCATCCCGTTGTGGTGATGGGGGGTCTGACTGCCAGCTGTCCTTGTGGCAGCCTGGGCCGGATCCCTTCCTCCAAGTGCTGCTTTGATTCCTTCTTCAGACTCATTAAAGTTTTTGCTTCAAGGTAATCTGAGTCTCCTTATGTTCCTTTTCTATTGGGATGTCCAGTGAACCTTTCCAGGGGGAACTGTGATGTCTTGGAGTGGAAAAGCATGGGTGGATATGGTCCTAATGTGGATCTCCTTCATGCCTGTAGGAGATCATAGAATCAGAGAATGGCTTGGGTTGAAAAGGACCTTAAGTATCATCTAGTTTCAACCCCGCTACTCTGGACAGGGTTGTCAACCAGAAGAGCAGGCTGCCCAGAGACACTTCTAGCCTAGCCTGGCCTTGATTGCCTCCAGGGATGGGGCATCCTCATCCTCTCATGGCTACCTGTTCCAGTGCCTCACCACCCTCTGAGTGAAAAGCTTTCTCCTAATATCTAACCTAAATCTCCCCTGTCTTAGTTTAAAACCATTCCCCCTTTTCCTATCACTACCAACACATGTAAACAGGTGTTCCCCCTCCTGTTCATACACTCCCTTCAAGTACTGGAAGGCCACAATGAGGTCTCCCAGGAGTCTTCTCTTCTCCAAGCTAATAAGCGCAGTTCCCTCAACCTTTCTCCATAGGAGAGGTGCTCCAGCCCTCTGATCATCTTAGTGGCCCACCTGTTGACCCGTTCCAATAGCTCCACATCCTTCTTGTGCTGGGGGCACCAGGGCTGCATGCAGTATTCCAGGTGGGGTCTCAGAAGAGCAGAGTAGAGGGGGACAATCACCTCCCTCTCCTGGCTGGCCACCCCTTCTTTAATGCAGCCCAGGAAATAGTTGGCCTTCTGGGCTGCAAGTGCGCACTGCTGGCTCATGTCCAGCTTCTCGTCCATCAGGACCGCCAAGTCCTTCTCCACAGGGCCGCTCTCAAGTTCTTCTTCTCCCAGTCTATATAAATAACTGGGATAGCCCCAGCCTAAGTGCAACACCTTGCACTTGGCCTTGTTGAACCTCATTAGGTTCTCATGGGCCCACTTCTCCGGCGTGCCCAGGTCCCTTTGGATGGCATCCCTTCCCTCTATTGTATCGACTGCACCACTCAGCTTAGTGTCAGCTGCAAACTTTCTGAGGGTGCACACAATTCCATCGTCTATGTCATTGGTGAAGATGTTGAAGAGCACCGGTCCCAAGACCAACCCCTAAGGGACACCACTTGTGACCGACCTCCACCCAGACGTAGAAACGTTGGCCACAATGACTAGTACCCTTAAGGAATTTGGTCTTTGTAGGAGTGACAGAGAGGTGCGGTATTGGCAAGATCTTAGGAGGGTTTCCAGGAGCCCCCTCTCTCTAATTGTCATATCACCCACAACGAAGGTTTGATCCTGTCTGCCAGCTGATGAAGCAAACCTTTGAATTGCTGGAAGGTATGTTTGTGCAGGCCAATGCCCAGCTGGGTGAAGCTCTGATGGTATATTACCACTCTAAATATTTTGTTCTGCCCATCCCTCCTCCAAGCACATCTGCCAAAGCCACAAAGAGGAGGGAGTCCCAAAGAAGTCAAAGGGACAGGTGGCAGCCAGGGCAGCTTTTAGAGGGTGATGTGAACCTTGTTTAAATCTTGGCACGATGCAGGTAAATTCAGCCTTGGTGTGTATAATGGCGAGGGGAGGTGAATGGCGATGCGGAGTTTGTTTCCTTTCCTCTGAAAGGGCTTATGGAGAATCTTTCACTTGTCCTGAAAACACTGCAGAGGACAGGAATAGAGCAGGACGAGTACCCTCTTCCCAACTGGAGCATTCCTGTGGTGAAAAGTGTTATGTCTTGCAGGGTATTATGTGTGCATCACTGTGTCCTGAAGCCAAGTGGGTCTGGAGCAGCCCCGCAGGACTCCTCCAAAAATCCCACTCTGCTGCTGTGCAGGCTGTGCCTGGGGTGGTCCCAAGCCAATGATTGCTTTGTCCCTCCACCCTGGCCTCAAGCTGGGGAGACCGAGGTTGTGGCACACCAACAGCTCTGTTCTCAGTTCCCCCTTCCCACACTCTTGTCCTCCACAGGCACTGCTTTGCTCCTGCCACTCTGATCCTGCCTCAGGCAGAGTTAGGGGCACGTCTGGTGCCCTTGCTCATCTGGCTGCCCTTGTGAGGACTCCCAGAGCACGCGTGCTGCTGAGCAGGGTGGGTGAGGTGTCCTGTGGAAATCCTACCGAATATGTGCTTGTGCCTGCTGTGCTGTCAGTCTGGACAGCCAGGGCGCAAAGACATGGGCAGGCAGAGTGATGTGTATCAATTACTCAGCATGTGCTTTTGTTATTGAAGCTCTCCAGCAGGAAGTCTTGGGAGGGCAGCAGCCTTCATTCCCAATTCTTGGAATTAAGATTTGTAAAGCAGGAAGGTACAAAGGGGAGAAGTACGGTTACAAAAGAAGAGCCAGGCACATTTCTCCCAAGAGCAATAGTTAATCTGAGGGAGAGTCTAAAACCAAGATTAGAGGTGCCTTGCCTAGAAATACAATGACTAACAGAACCTGAGTAAGCGCTGCGTTGAGGAGGGAGATTGATAATGCTGACCCTCACACCTGGAAGTCCGGCCTGAAACTTCAAGGCTAGGGAGGAGATGTACTCCAAATATCAGGACGAGTGCTGAAGCAAGGCTCCAGGGAGTAAGAGGCTCGCATTGCCTTAAGAGGTAGGACAATCCTCATCATTGTCTTCATCATCTCCTTGTGCTGACGTGTATTTTTGCCTGGAAACATTTTGGCCTCTAATCCTGTGACTTGAAAGAAGCCAGCGTGGCAGAATGGCTATGACATGAGCAAGGAAACGAAAAGGGAGCATTGCAGGGAACAAATAAATGCCAGAGATTCTTAAATTGTAATATTTTGCATGTGAGATGAGCTTGCTAGTAAAAACATTACCTGTGCAAATGGTGCCTCTGGGCCTGGGGCAGTCTGGAACAGTATAAAAAGTCATCCAACAGCAGGCTGCCTCATCCACTTCTCTTGCCTTCTCCTCCTTGGTGAACAAGGTGAGCTGCAAGTGCCTTCTCCTCACTCCCCTCTTGCTCTTCTTCTCCCCTTGGCCTTCTGGCCTTGACCGAGTCTTTGCCTCTGTGCAGCTTTGGTGTGGGCCTTGCCCCTTGACGCTGCTCCCTCCATCACTGTTCTGCATGCCACTGTGGGGGAAGGTGGGAGGAGGTCTTGGGCTGTCTTTGCAGGGGCCCTTGGGGACACAGGCTCGCAAGCCCCTCTCTGTCCTCGCACAGCCTGTCGCTGCTCCCCAGACTATGCCTTCTGTCTTGGCCAGCAGGCTGTCAGGCTGCTGCTGACACGCTGCTTGTTCTTTCCCTGCCCTCTCTCCCAGGTGCGCCTCCATCCCACAGCCATGTCCTGCTACGATCTGTGCCGTCCCTGTGGCCCAACCCCGCTTGCCAACAGCTGCAACGAGCCCTGTGTCCGGCAGTGCCAGGACTCCCGTGTGGTGATCCAGCCCTCTCCCGTGGTGGTGACCCTGCCCGGCCCCATCCTCAGCTCCTTCCCCCAGAACACCGCAGTGGGATCCACCACCTCGGCTGCCGTTGGCAGCATTCTGAGTGAGGAGGGAGTGCCCATCTCCTCCGGGGGCTTTGGCCTCTCTGGCTTTGGTGGCCGCTACAGTGGCAGGAGGTGCCTGCCCTGCTAAAGCCCAGGTGGACGTCCAGTGAGCGCATCGACCAGGAAGCCCGAAGCCAGGTGCCGGACTGAGGACGGAGCTGCTGGCCAGGGTTTCCAGATGGGCTGAATACCCTCGTGGCCTCCTGCAGAGCAGAGAGGGAAGCCAGGGTGCCAGCCTGTGCTGTCTGGAAACATGGCCAGCAGACATCTTCTTCTCCCGCTTTCTTCTCTGCATCATGAGTCCTTGTTGTCTCCTGCTGTTCTGTGCCATGGGTTCATCCGGAAGCAAGTCAAGAGTGCCCTGTTTCTTCTCCCTCTCTCCATGCAAGGGAGGAAGACGTGCATCCCGTTGTGGTGATGGGGGGTCTGACTGCCAGCTGTCCTTGTGGCAGCCTGGGCCGGATCCCTTCCTCCAAGTGCTGCTTTGATTCCTTCTTCAGACTCATTAAAGTTTTTGCTTCAAGGTAATCTGAGTCTCCTTATGTTCCTTTTCTATTGGGATGTCCAGTGAACCTTTCCAGGGGGAACTGTGATGTCTTGGAGTGGAAAAGCATGGGTGGATATGGTCCTAATGTGGATCTCCTTCATGCCTGTAGGAGATCATAGAATCAGAGAATGGCTTGGGTTGAAAAGGACCTTAAGTATCATCTAGTTTCAACCCCGCTACTCTGGACAGGGTTGTCAACCAGAAGAGCAGGCTGCCCAGAGACACTTCTAGCCTAGCCTGGCCTTGATTGCCTCCAGGGATGGGGCATCCTCATCCTCTCATGGCTACCTGTTCCAGTGCCTCACCACCCTCTGAGTGAAAAGCTTTCTCCTAATATCTAACCTAAATCTCCCCTGTCTTAGTTTAAAACCATTCCCCCTTTTCCTATCACTACCAACACATGTAAACAGGTGTTCCCCCTCCTGTTCATACACTCCCTTCAAGTACTGGAAGGCCACAATGAGGTCTCCCAGGAGTCTTCTCTTCTCCAAGCTAATAAGCCCAGTTCCCTCAACCTTTCTCCATAGGAGAGGTGCTCCAGCCCTCTGATCATCTTAGTGGCCCACCTGTTGACCCGTTCCAATAGCTCCACATCCTTCTTGTGCTGGGGGCACCAGGGCTGCATGCAGTATTCCAGGTGGGGTCTCAGAAGAGCAGAGTAGAGGGGGACAATCACCTCCCTCTCCTGGCTGGCCACCCCTTCTTTAATGCAGCCCAGGAAATAGTTGGCCTTCTGGGCTGCAAGTGCGCACTGCTGGCTCATGTCCAGCTTCTCGTCCATCAGGACCGCCAAGTCCTTCTCCACAGGGCCGCTCTCAAGTTCTTCTTCTCCCAGTCTATATAAATAACTGGGATAGCCCCAGCCTAAGTGCAACACCTTGCACTTGGCCTTGTTGAACCTCATTAGGTTCTCATGGGCCCACTTCTCCGGCGTGCCCAGGTCCCTTTGGATGGCATCCCTTCCCTCTATTGTATCGACTGCACCACTCAGCTTAGTGTCATCTGCAAACTTTCTGAGGGTGCACACAATTCCATCGTCTATGTCATTGGTGAAGATGTTGAAGAGCACCGGTCCCAAGACCAACCCCTAAGGGACACCACTTGTGACCGACCTCCACCCAGACGTAGAAACGTTGGCCACAATGACTAGTACCCTTAAGGAATTTGGTCTTTGTAGGAGTGACAGAGAGGTGCGGTATTGGCAAGATCTTAGGAGGGTTTCCAGGAGCCTCCTCTCTCTAATTGTCATATCACCCACAACGAAGGTTTGATCCTGTCTGCCAGCTGATGAAGCAAACCTTTGAATTGCTGGAAGGTATGTTTGTGCAGGCCAATGCCCAGCTGGGTGAAGCTCTGATGGTATATTACCACTCTAAATATTTTGTTCTGCCCATCCCTCCTCCAAGCACATCTGCCAAAGCCACAAAGAGGAGGGAGTCCCAAAGAAGTCAAAGGGACAGGTGGCAGCCAGGGCAGCTTTTAGAGGGTGATGTGAACCTTGTTTAAATCTTGGCACGATGCAGGTAAATTCAGCCTTGGTGTGTATAATGGCGAGGGGAGGTGAATGGCGATGCGGAGTTTGTTTCCTTTCCTCTGAAAGGGCTTATGGAGAATCTTTCACTTGTCCTGAAAACACTGCAGAGGACAGGAATAGAGCAGGACGAGTACCCTCTTCCCAACTGGAGCATTCCTGTGGTGAAAAGTGTTATGTCTTGCAGGGTATTATGTGTGCATCACTGTGTCCTGAAGCCAAGTGGGTCTGGAGCAGCCCCGCAGGACTCCTCCAAAAATCCCACTCTGCTGCTGTGCAGGCTGTGCCTGGGGTGGTCCCAAGCCAATGATTGCTTTGTCCCTCCACCCTGGCCTCAAGCTGGGGAGACCGAGGTTGTGGCACACCAACAGCTCTGTTCTCAGTTCCCCCTTCCCACACTCTTGTCCTCCACAGGCACTGCTTTGCTCCTGCCACTCTGATCCTGCCTCAGGCAGAGTTAGGGGCACGTCTGGTGCCCTTGCTCATCTGGCTGCCCTTGTGAGGACTCCCAGAGCACGCGTGCTGCTGAGCAGGGTGGGTGAGGTGTCCTGTGGAAATCCTACCGAATATGTGCTTGTGCCTGCTGTGCTGTCAGTCTGGACAGCCAGGGCGCAAAGACATGGGCAGGCAGAGTGATGTGTATCAATTACTCAGCATGTGCTTTTGTTATTGAAGCTCTCCAGCAGGAAGTCTTGGGAGGGCAGCAGCCTTCATTCCCAATTCTTGGAATTAAGATTTGTAAAGCAGGAAGGTACAAAGGGGAGAAGTACGGTTACAAAAGAAGAGCCAGGCACATTTCTCCCAAGAGCAATAGTTAATCTGAGGGAGAGTCTAAAACCAAGATTAGAGGTGCCTTGCCTAGAAATACAATGACTAACAGAACCTGAGTAAGCGCTGCGTTGAGGAGGGAGATTGATAATGCTGACCCTCACACCTGGAAGTCCGGCCTGAAACTTCAAGGCTAGGGAGGAGATGTACTCCAAATATCAGGACGAGTGCTGAAGCAAGGCTCCAGGGAGTAAGAGGCTCGCATTGCCTTAAGAGGTAGGACAATCCTCATCATTGTCTTCATCATCTCCTTGTGCTGACGTGTATTTTTGCCTGGAAACATTTTGGCCTCTAATCCTGTGACTTGAAAGAAGCCAGTGTGGCAGAATGGCTATGACATGAGCAAGGAAACGAAAAGGGAGCATTGCAGGGAACAAATAAATGCCAGAGATTCTTAAATTGTAATATTTTGCATGTGAGATGAGCTTGCTAGTAAAAACATTACCTGTGCAAATGGTGCCTCTGGGCCTGGGGCAGTCTGGAACAGTATAAAAAGTCATCCAACAGCAGGCTGCCTCATCCACTTCTCTTGCCTTCTCCTCCTTGGTGAACAAGGTGAGCTGCAAGTGCCTTCTCCTCACTCCCCTCTTGCTCTTCTTCTCCCCTTGGCCTTCTGGCCTTGACCGAGTCTTTGCCTCTGTGCAGCTTTGGTGTGGGCCTTGCCCCTTGACGCTGCTCCCTCCATCACTGTTCTGCATGCCACTGTGGGGGAAGGTGGGAGGAGGTCTTGGGCTGTCTTTGCAGGGGCCCTTGGGGACACAGGCTCGCAAGCCCCTCTCTGTCCTCGCACAGCCTGTCGCTGCTCCCCAGACTATGCCTTCTGTCTTGGCCAGCAGGCTGTCAGGCTGCTGCTGACACGCTGCTTGTTCTTTCCCTGCCCTCTCTCCCAGGTGCGCCTCCATCCCACAGCCATGTCCTGCTACGATCTGTGCCGTCCCTGTGGCCCAACCCCGCTTGCCAACAGCTGCAACGAGCCCTGTGTCCGGCAGTGCCAGGACTCCCGTGTGGTGATCCAGCCCTCTCCCGTGGTGGTGACCCTGCCCGGCCCCATCCTCAGCTCCTTCCCCCAGAACACCGCAGTGGGATCCACCACCTCGGCTGCCGTTGGCAGCATTCTGAGTGAGGAGGGAGTGCCCATCTCCTCCGGGGGCTTTGGCCTCTCTGGCTTTGGTGGCCGCTACAGTGGCAGGAGGTGCCTGCCCTGCTAAAGCCCAGGTGGACGTCCAGTGAGCGCATCGACCAGGAAGCCCGAAGCCAGGTGCCGGACTGAGGACGGAGCTGCTGGCCAGGGTTTCCAGATGGGCTGAATACCCTCGTGGCCTCCTGCAGAGCAGAGAGGGAAGCCAGGGTGCCAGCCTGTGCTGTCTGGAAACATGGCCAGCAGACATCTTCTTCTCCCGCTTTCTTCTCTGCATCATGAGTCCTTGTTGTCTCCTGCTGTTCTGTGCCATGGGTTCATCCGGAAGCAAGTCAAGAGTGCCCTGTTTCTTCTCCCTCTCTCCATGCAAGGGAGGAAGACGTGCATCCCGTTGTGGTGATGGGGGGTCTGACTGCCAGCTGTCCTTGTGGCAGCCTGGGCCGGATCCCTTCCTCCAAGTGCTGCTTTGATTCCTTCTTCAGACTCATTAAAGTTTTTGCTTCAAGGTAATCTGAGTCTCCTTATGTTCCTTTTCTATTGGGATGTCCAGTGAACCTTTCCAGGGGGAACTGTGATGTCTTGGAGTGGAAAAGCATGGGTGGATATGGTCCTAATGTGGATCTCCTTCATGCCTGTAGGAGATCATAGAATCAGAGAATGGCTTGGGTTGAAAAGGACCTTAAGTATCATCTAGTTTCAACCCCGCTACTCTGGACAGGGTTGTCAACCAGAAGAGCAGGCTGCCCAGAGACACTTCTAGCCTAGCCTGGCCTTGATTGCCTCCAGGGATGGGGCATCCTCATCCTCTCATGGCTACCTGTTCCAGTGCCTCACCACCCTCTGAGTGAAAAGCTTTCTCCTAATATCTAACCTAAATCTCCCCTGTCTTAGTTTAAAACCATTCCCCCTTTTCCTATCACTACCAACACATGTAAACAGGTGTTCCCCCTCCTGTTCATACACTCCCTTCAAGTACTGGAAGGCCACAATGAGGTCTCCCAGGAGTCTTCTCTTCTCCAAGCTAATAAGCCCAGTTCCCTCAACCTTTCTCCATAGGAGAGGTGCTCCAGCCCTCTGATCATCTTAGTGGCCCACCTGTTGACCCGTTCCAATAGCTCCACATCCTTCTTGTGCTGGGGGCACCAGGGCTGCATGCAGTATTCCAGGTGGGGTCTCAGAAGAGCAGAGTAGAGGGGGACAATCACCTCCCTCTCCTGGCTGGCCACCCCTTCTTTAATGCAGCCCAGGAAATAGTTGGCCTTCTGGGCTGCAAGTGCGCACTGCTGGCTCATGTCCAGCTTCTCGTCCATCAGGACCGCCAAGTCCTTCTCCACAGGGCCGCTCTCAAGTTCTTCTTCTCCCAGTCTATATAAATAACTGGGATAGCCCCAGCCTAAGTGCAACACCTTGCACTTGGCCTTGTTGAACCTCATTAGGTTCTCATGGGCCCACTTCTCCGGCGTGCCCAGGTCCCTTTGGATGGCATCCCTTCCCTCTATTGTATCGACTGCACCACTCAGCTTAGTGTCAGCTGCAAACTTTCTGAGGGTGCACACAATTCCATCGTCTATGTCATTGGTGAAGATGTTGAAGAGCACCGGTCCCAAGACCAACCCCTAAGGGACACCACTTGTGACCGACCTCCACCCAGACGTAGAAACGTTGGCCACAATGACTAGTACCCTTAAGGAATTTGGTCTTTGTAGGAGTGACAGAGAGGTGCGGTATTGGCAAGATCTTAGGAGGGTTTCCAGGAGCCCCCTCTCTCTAATTGTCATATCACCCACAACGAAGGTTTGATCCTGTCTGCCAGCTGATGAAGCAAACCTTTGAATTGCTGGAAGGTATGTTTGTGCAGGCCAATGCCCAGCTGGGTGAAGCTCTGATGGTATATTACCACTCTAAATATTTTGTTCTGCCCATCCCTCCTCCAAGCACATCTGCCAAAGCCACAAAGAGGAGGGAGTCCCAAAGAAGTCAAAGGGACAGGTGGCAGCCAGGGCAGCTTTTAGAGGGTGATGTGAACCTTGTTTAAATCTTGGCACGATGCAGGTAAATTCAGCCTTGGTGTGTATAATGGCGAGGGGAGGTGAATGGCGATGCGGAGTTTGTTTCCTTTCCTCTGAAAGGGCTTATGGAGAATCTTTCACTTGTCCTGAAAACACTGCAGAGGACAGGAATAGAGCAGGACGAGTACCCTCTTCCCAACTGGAGCATTCCTGTGGTGAAAAGTGTTATGTCTTGCAGGGTATTATGTGTGCATCACTGTGTCCTGAAGCCAAGTGGGTCTGGAGCAGCCCCGCAGGACTCCTCCAAAAATCCCACTCTGCTGCTGTGCAGGCTGTGCCTGGGGTGGTCCCAAGCCAATGATTGCTTTGTCCCTCCACCCTGGCCTCAAGCTGGGGAGACCGAGGTTGTGGCACACCAACAGCTCTGTTCTCAGTTCCCCCTTCCCACACTCTTGTCCTCCACAGGCACTGCTTTGCTCCTGCCACTCTGATCCTGCCTCAGGCAGAGTTAGGGGCACGTCTGGTGCCCTTGCTCATCTGGCTGCCCTTGTGAGGACTCCCAGAGCACGCGTGCTGCTGAGCAGGGTGGGTGAGGTGTCCTGTGGAAATCCTACCGAATATGTGCTTGTGCCTGCTGTGCTGTCAGTCTGGACAGCCAGGGCGCAAAGACATGGGCAGGCAGAGTGATGTGTATCAATTACTCAGCATGTGCTTTTGTTATTGAAGCTCTCCAGCAGGAAGTCTTGGGAGGGCAGCAGCCTTCATTCCCAATTCTTGGAATTAAGATTTGTAAAGCAGGAAGGTACAAAGGGGAGAAGTACGGTTACAAAAGAAGAGCCAGGCACATTTCTCCCAAGAGCAATAGTTAATCTGAGGGAGAGTCTAAAACCAAGATTAGAGGTGCCTTGCCTAGAAATACAATGACTAACAGAACCTGAGTAAGCGCTGCGTTGAGGAGGGAGATTGATAATGCTGACCCTCACACCTGGAAGTCCGGCCTGAAACTTCAAGGCTAGGGAGGAGATGTACTCCAAATATCAGGACGAGTGCTGAAGCAAGGCTCCAGGGAGTAAGAGGCTCGCATTGCCTTAAGAGGTAGGACAATCCTCATCATTGTCTTCATCATCTCCTTGTGCTGACGTGTATTTTTGCCTGGAAACATTTTGGCCTCTAATCCTGTGACTTGAAAGAAGCCAGCGTGGCAGAATGGCTATGACATGAGCAAGGAAACGAAAAGGGAGCATTGCAGGGAACAAATAAATGCCAGAGATTCTTAAATTGTAATATTTTGCATGTGAGATGAGCTTGCTAGTAAAAACATTACCTGTGCAAATGGTGCCTCTGGTCCTGGGGCAGTCTGGAACAGTATAAAAAGTCATCCAACAGCAGGCTGCCTCATCCACTTCTCTTGCCTTCTCCTCCTTGGTGAACAAGGTGAGCTGCAAGTGCCTTCTCCTCACTCCCCTCTTGCTCTTCTTCTCCCCTTGGCCTTCTGGCCTTGACCGAGTCTTTGCCTCTGTGCAGCTTTGGTGTGGGCCTTGCCCCTTGACGCTGCTCCCTCCATCACTGTTCTGCATGTCACTGTGGGGGAAGGTGGGAGGAGGTCTTGGGCTGTCTTTGCAGGGGCCCTTGGGGACACAGGCTCGCAAGCCCCTCTCTGTCCTCGCACAGCCTGTCGCTGCTCCCCAGACTATGCCTTCTGTCTTGGCCAGCAGGCTGTCAGGCTGCTGCTGACACGCTGCTTGTTCTTTCCCTGCCCTCTCTCCCAGGTGCGCCTCCATCCCACAGCCATGTCCTGCTACGATCTGTGCCGTCCCTGTGGCCCAACCCCGCTTGCCAACAGCTGCAACGAGCCCTGTGTCCGGCAGTGCCAGGACTCCCGTGTGGTGATCCAGCCCTCTCCCGTGGTGGTGACCCTGCCCGGCCCCATCCTCAGCTCCTTCCCCCAGAACACCGCAGTGGGATCCACCACCTCGGCTGCCGTTGGCAGCATTCTGAGTGAGGAGGGAGTGCCCATCTCCTCCGGGGGCTTTGGCCTCTCTGGCTTTGGTGGCCGCTACAGTGGCAGGAGGTGCCTGCCCTGCTAAAGCCCAGGTGGACGTCCAGTGAGCGCATCGACCAGGAAGCCCGAAGCCAGGTGCCGGACTGAGGACGGAGCTGCTGGCCAGGGTTTCCAGATGGGCTGAATACCCTCGTGGCCTCCTGCAGAGCAGAGAGGGAAGCCAGGGTGCCAGCCTGTGCTGTCTGGAAACATGGCCAGCAGACATCTTCTTCTCCCGCTTTCTTCTCTGCATCATGAGTCCTTGTTGTCTCCTGCTGTTCTGTGCCATGGGTTCATCCGGAAGCAAGTCAAGAGTGCCCTGTTTCTTCTCCCTCTCTCCATGCAAGGGAGGAAGACGTGCATCCCGTTGTGGTGATGGGGGGTCTGACTGCCAGCTGTCCTTGTGGCAGCCTGGGCCGGATCCCTTCCTCCAAGTGCTGCTTTGATTCCTTCTTCAGACTCATTAAAGTTTTTGCTTCAAGGTAATCTGAGTCTCCTTATGTTCCTTTTCTATTGGGATGTCCAGTGAACCTTTCCAGGGGGAACTGTGATGTCTTGGAGTGGAAAAGCATGGGTGGATATGGTCCTAATGTGGATCTCCTTCATGCCTGTAGGAGATCATAGAATCAGAGAATGGCTTGGGTTGAAAAGGACCTTAAGTATCATCTAGTTTCAACCCCGCTACTCTGGACAGGGTTGTCAACCAGAAGAGCAGGCTGCCCAGAGACACTTCTAGCCTAGCCTGGCCTTGATTGCCTCCAGGGATGGGGCATCCTCATCCTCTCATGGCTACCTGTTCCAGTGCCTCACCACCCTCTGAGTGAAAAGCTTTCTCCTAATATCTAACCTAAATCTCCCCTGTCTTAGTTTAAAACCATTCCCCCTTTTCCTATCACTACCAACACATGTAAACAGGTGTTCCCCCTCCTGTTCATACACTCCCTTCAAGTACTGGAAGGCCACAATGAGGTCTCCCAGGAGTCTTCTCTTCTCCAAGCTAATAAGCCCAGTTCCCTCAACCTTTCTCCATAGGAGAGGTGCTCCAGCCCTCTGATCATCTTAGTGGCCCACCTGTTGACCCGTTCCAATAGCTCCACATCCTTCTTGTGCTGGGGGCACCAGGGCTGCATGCAGTATTCCAGGTGGGGTCTCAGAAGAGCAGAGTAGAGGGGGACAATCACCTCCCTCTCCTGGCTGGCCACCCCTTCTTTAATGCAGCCCAGGAAATAGTTGGCCTTCTGGGCTGCAAGTGCGCACTGCTGGCTCATGTCCAGCTTCTCGTCCATCAGGACCGCCAAGTCCTTCTCCACAGGGCCGCTCTCAAGTTCTTCTTCTCCCAGTCTATATAAATAACTGGGATAGCCCCAGCCTAAGTGCAACACCTTGCACTTGGCCTTGTTGAACCTCATTAGGTTCTCATGGGCCCACTTCTCCGGCGTGCCCAGGTCCCTTTGGATGGCATCCCTTCCCTCTATTGTATCGACTGCACCACTCAGCTTAGTGTCAGCTGCAAACTTTCTGAGGGTGCACACAATTCCATCGTCTATGTCATTGGTGAAGATGTTGAAGAGCACCGGTCCCAAGACCAACCCCTAAGGGACACCACTTGTGACCGACCTCCACCCAGACGTAGAAACGTTGGCCACAATGACTAGTACCCTTAAGGAATTTGGTCTTTGTAGGAGTGACAGAGAGGTGCGGTATTGGCAAGATCTTAGGAGGGTTTCCAGGAGCCTCCTCTCTCTAATTGTCATATCACCCACAACGAAGGTTTGATCCTGTCTGCCAGCTGATGAAGCAAACCTTTGAATTGCTGGAAGGTATGTTTGTGCAGGCCAATGCCCAGCTGGGTGAAGCTCTGATGGTATATTACCACTCTAAATATTTTGTTCTGCCCATCCCTCCTCCAAGCACATCTGCCAAAGCCACAAAGAGGAGGGAGTCCCAAAGAAGTCAAAGGGACAGGTGGCAGCCAGGGCAGCTTTTAGAGGGTGATGTGAACCTTGTTTAAATCTTGGCACGATGCAGGTAAATTCAGCCTTGGTGTGTATAATGGCGAGGGGAGGTGAATGGCGATGCGGAGTTTGTTTCCTTTCCTCTGAAAGGGCTTATGGAGAATCTTTCACTTGTCCTGAAAACACTGCAGAGGACAGGAATAGAGCAGGACGAGTACCCTCTTCCCAACTGGAGCATTCCTGTGGTGAAAAGTGTTATGTCTTGCAGGGTATTATGTGTGCATCACTGTGTCCTGAAGCCAAGTGGGTCTGGAGCAGCCCCGCAGGACTCCTCCAAAAATCCCACTCTGCTGCTGTGCAGGCTGTGCCTGGGGTGGTCCCAAGCCAATGATTGCTTTGTCCCTCCACCCTGGCCTCAAGCTGGGGAGACCGAGGTTGTGGCACACCAACAGCTCTGTTCTCAGTTCCCCCTTCCCACACTCTTGTCCTCCACAGGCACTGCTTTGCTCCTGCCACTCTGATCCTGCCTCAGGCAGAGTTAGGGGCACGTCTGGTGCCCTTGCTCATCTGGCTGCCCTTGTGAGGACTCCCAGAGCACGCGTGCTGCTGAGCAGGGTGGGTGAGGTGTCCTGTGGAAATCCTACCGAATATGTGCTTGTGCCTGCTGTGCTGTCAGTCTGGACAGCCAGGGCGCAAAGACATGGGCAGGCAGAGTGATGTGTATCAATTACTCAGCATGTGCTTTTGTTATTGAAGCTCTCCAGCAGGAAGTCTTGGGAGGGCAGCAGCCTTCATTCCCAATTCTTGGAATTAAGATTTGTAAAGCAGGAAGGTACAAAGGGGAGAAGTACGGTTACAAAAGAAGAGCCAGGCACATTTCTCCCAAGAGCAATAGTTAATCTGAGGGAGAGTCTAAAACCAAGATTAGAGGTGCCTTGCCTAGAAATACAATGACTAACAGAACCTGAGTAAGCGCTGCGTTGAGGAGGGAGATTGATAATGCTGACCCTCACACCTGGAAGTCCGGCCTGAAACTTCAAGGCTAGGGAGGAGATGTACTCCAAATATCAGGACGAGTGCTGAAGCAAGGCTCCAGGGAGTAAGAGGCTCGCATTGCCTTAAGAGGTAGGACAATCCTCATCATTGTCTTCATCATCTCCTTGTGCTGACGTGTATTTTTGCCTGGAAACATTTTGGCCTCTAATCCTGTGACTTGAAAGAAGCCAGCGTGGCAGAATGGCTATGACATGAGCAAGGAAACGAAAAGGGAGCATTGCAGGGAACAAATAAATGCCAGAGATTCTTAAATTGTAATATTTTGCATGTGAGATGAGCTTGCTAGTAAAAACATTACCTGTGCAAATGGTGCCTCTGGGCCTGGGGCAGTCTGGAACAGTATAAAAAGTCATCCAACAGCAGGCTGCCTCATCCACTTCTCTTGCCTTCTCCTCCTTGGTGAACAAGGTGAGCTGCAAGTGCCTTCTCCTCACTCCCCTCTTGCTCTTCTTCTCCCCTTGGCCTTCTGGCCTTGACCGAGTCTTTGCCTCTGTGCAGCTTTGGTGTGGGCCTTGCCCCTTGACGCTGCTCCCTCCATCACTGTTCTGCATGCCACTGTGGGGGAAGGTGGGAGGAGGTCTTGGGCTGTCTTTGCAGGGGCCCTTGGGGACACAGGCTCGCAAGCCCCTCTCTGTCCTCGCACAGCCTGTCGCTGCTCCCCAGACTATGCCTTCTGTCTTGGCCAGCAGGCTGTCAGGCTGCTGCTGACACGCTGCTTGTTCTTTCCCTGCCCTCTCTCCCAGGTGCGCCTCCATCCCACAGCCATGTCCTGCTACGATCTGTGCCGTCCCTGTGGCCCAACCCCGCTTGCCAACAGCTGCAACGAGCCCTGTGTCCGGCAGTGCCAGGACTCCCGTGTGGTGATCCAGCCCTCTCCCGTGGTGGTGACCCTGCCCGGCCCCATCCTCAGCTCCTTCCCCCAGAACACCGCAGTGGGATCCACCACCTCGGCTGCCGTTGGCAGCATTCTGAGTGAGGAGGGAGTGCCCATCTCCTCCGGGGGCTTTGGCCTCTCTGGCTTTGGTGGCCGCTACAGTGGCAGGAGGTGCCTGCCCTGCTAAAGCCCAGGTGGACGTCCAGTGAGCGCATCGACCAGGAAGCCCGAAGCCAGGTGCCGGACTGAGGACGGAGCTGCTGGCCAGGGTTTCCAGATGGGCTGAATACCCTCGTGGCCTCCTGCAGAGCAGAGAGGGAAGCCAGGGTGCCAGCCTGTGCTGTCTGGAAACATGGCCAGCAGACATCTTCTTCTCCCGCTTTCTTCTCTGCATCATGAGTCCTTGTTGTCTCCTGCTGTTCTGTGCCATGGGTTCATCCGGAAGCAAGTCAAGAGTGCCCTGTTTCTTCTCCCTCTCTCCATGCAAGGGAGGAAGACGTGCATCCCGTTGTGGTGATGGGGGGTCTGACTGCCAGCTGTCCTTGTGGCAGCCTGGGCCGGATCCCTTCCTCCAAGTGCTGCTTTGATTCCTTCTTCAGACTCATTAAAGTTTTTGCTTCAAGGTAATCTGAGTCTCCTTATGTTCCTTTTCTATTGGGATGTCCAGTGAACCTTTCCAGGGGGAACTGTGATGTCTTGGAGTGGAAAAGCATGGGTGGATATGGTCCTAATGTGGATCTCCTTCATGCCTGTAGGAGATCATAGAATCAGAGAATGGCTTGGGTTGAAAAGGACCTTAAGTATCATCTAGTTTCAACCCCGCTACTCTGGACAGGGTTGTCAACCAGAAGAGCAGGCTGCCCAGAGACACTTCTAGCCTAGCCTGGCCTTGATTGCCTCCAGGGATGGGGCATCCTCATCCTCTCATGGCTACCTGTTCCAGTGCCTCACCACCCTCTGAGTGAAAAGCTTTCTCCTAATATCTAACCTAAATCTCCCCTGTCTTAGTTTAAAACCATTCCCCCTTTTCCTATCACTACCAACACATGTAAACAGGTGTTCCCCCTCCTGTTCATACACTCCCTTCAAGTACTGGAAGGCCACAATGAGGTCTCCCAGGAGTCTTCTCTTCTCCAAGCTAATAAGCCCAGTTCCCTCAACCTTTCTCCATAGGAGAGGTGCTCCAGCCCTCTGATCATCTTAGTGGCCCACCTGTTGACCCGTTCCAATAGCTCCACATCCTTCTTGTGCTGGGGGCACCAGGGCTGCATGCAGTATTCCAGGTGGGGTCTCAGAAGAGCAGAGTAGAGGGGGACAATCACCTCCCTCTCCTGGCTGGCCACCCCTTCTTTAATGCAGCCCAGGAAATAGTTGGCCTTCTGGGCTGCAAGTGCGCACTGCTGGCTCATGTCCAGCTTCTCGTCCATCAGGACCGCCAAGTCCTTCTCCACAGGGCCGCTCTCAAGTTCTTCTTCTCCCAGTCTATATAAATAACTGGGATAGCCCCAGCCTAAGTGCAACACCTTGCACTTGGCCTTGTTGAACCTCATTAGGTTCTCATGGGCCCACTTCTCCGGCGTGCCCAGGTCCCTTTGGATGGCATCCCTTCCCTCTATTGTATCGACTGCACCACTCAGCTTAGTGTCATCTGCAAACTTTCTGAGGGTGCACACAATTCCATCGTCTATGTCATTGGTGAAGATGTTGAAGAGCACCGGTCCCAAGACCAACCCCTAAGGGACACCACTTGTGACCGACCTCCACCCAGACGTAGAAACGTTGGCCACAATGACTAGTACCCTTAAGGAATTTGGTCTTTGTAGGAGTGACAGAGAGGTGCGGTATTGGCAAGATCTTAGGAGGGTTTCCAGGAGCCCCCTCTCTCTAATTGTCATATCACCCACAACGAAGGTTTGATCCTGTCTGCCAGCTGATGAAGCAAACCTTTGAATTGCTGGAAGGTATGTTTGTGCAGGCCAATGCCCAGCTGGGTGAAGCTCTGATGGTATATTACCACTCTAAATATTTTGTTCTGCCCATCCCTCCTCCAAGCACATCTGCCAAAGCCACAAAGAGGAGGGAGTCCCAAAGAAGTCAAAGGGACAGGTGGCAGCCAGGGCAGCTTTTAGAGGGTGATGTGAACCTTGTTTAAATCTTGGCACGATGCAGGTAAATTCAGCCTTGGTGTGTATAATGGCGAGGGGAGGTGAATGGCGATGCGGAGTTTGTTTCCTTTCCTCTGAAAGGGCTTATGGAGAATCTTTCACTTGTCCTGAAAACACTGCAGAGGACAGGAATAGAGCAGGACGAGTACCCTCTTCCCAACTGGAGCATTCCTGTGGTGAAAAGTGTTATGTCTTGCAGGGTATTATGTGTGCATCACTGTGTCCTGAAGCCAAGTGGGTCTGGAGCAGCCCCGCAGGACTCCTCCAAAAATCCCACTCTGCTGCTGTGCAGGCTGTGCCTGGGGTGGTCCCAAGCCAATGATTGCTTTGTCCCTCCACCCTGGCCTCAAGCTGGGGAGACCGAGGTTGTGGCACACCAACAGCTCTGTTCTCAGTTCCCCCTTCCCACACTCTTGTCCTCCACAGGCACTGCTTTGCTCCTGCCACTCTGATCCTGCCTCAGGCAGAGTTAGGGGCACGTCTGGTGCCCTTGCTCATCTGGCTGCCCTTGTGAGGACTCCCAGAGCACGCGTGCTGCTGAGCAGGGTGGGTGAGGTGTCCTGTGGAAATCCTACCGAATATGTGCTTGTGCCTGCTGTGCTGTCAGTCTGGACAGCCAGGGCGCAAAGACATGGGCAGGCAGAGTGATGTGTATCAATTACTCAGCATGTGCTTTTGTTATTGAAGCTCTCCAGCAGGAAGTCTTGGGAGGGCAGCAGCCTTCATTCCCAATTCTTGGAATTAAGATTTGTAAAGCAGGAAGGTACAAAGGGGAGAAGTACGGTTACAAAAGAAGAGCCAGGCACATTTCTCCCAAGAGCAATAGTTAATCTGAGGGAGAGTCTAAAACCAAGATTAGAGGTGCCTTGCCTAGAAATACAATGACTAACAGAACCTGAGTAAGCGCTGCGTTGAGGAGGGAGATTGATAATGCTGACCCTCACACCTGGAAGTCCGGCCTGAAACTTCAAGGCTAGGGAGGAGATGTACTCCAAATATCAGGACGAGTGCTGAAGCAAGGCTCCAGGGAGTAAGAGGCTCGCATTGCCTTAAGAGGTAGGACAATCCTCATCATTGTCTTCATCATCTCCTTGTGCTGACGTGTATTTTTGCCTGGAAACATTTTGGCCTCTAATCCTGTGACTTGAAAGAAGCCAGCGTGGCAGAATGGCTATGACATGAGCAAGGAAACGAAAAGGGAGCATTGCAGGGAACAAATAAATGCCAGAGATTCTTAAATTGTAATATTTTGCATGTGAGATGAGCTTGCTAGTAAAAACATTACCTGTGCAAATGGTGCCTCTGGGCCTGGGGCAGTCTGGAACAGTATAAAAAGTCATCCAACAGCAGGCTGCCTCATCCACTTCTCTTGCCTTCTCCTCCTTGGTGAACAAGGTGAGCTGCAAGTGCCTTCTCCTCACTCCCCTCTTGCTCTTCTTCTCCCCTTGGCCTTCTGGCCTTGACCGAGTCTTTGCCTCTGTGCAGCTTTGGTGTGGGCCTTGCCCCTTGACGCTGCTCCCTCCATCACTGTTCTGCATGCCACTGTGGGGGAAGGTGGGAGGAGGTCTTGGGCTGTCTTTGCAGGGGCCCTTGGGGACACAGGCTCGCAAGCCCCTCTCTGTCCTCGCACAGCCTGTCGCTGCTCCCCAGACTATGCCTTCTGTCTTGGCCAGCAGGCTGTCAGGCTGCTGCTGACACGCTGCTTGTTCTTTCCCTGCCCTCTCTCCCAGGTGCGCCTCCATCCCACAGCCATGTCCTGCTACGATCTGTGCCGTCCCTGTGGCCCAACCCCGCTTGCCAACAGCTGCAACGAGCCCTGTGTCCGGCAGTGCCAGGACTCCCGTGTGGTGATCCAGCCCTCTCCCGTGGTGGTGACCCTGCCCGGCCCCATCCTCAGCTCCTTCCCCCAGAACACCGCAGTGGGATCCACCACCTCGGCTGCCGTTGGCAGCATTCTGAGTGAGGAGGGAGTGCCCATCTCCTCCGGGGGCTTTGGCCTCTCTGGCTTTGGTGGCCGCTACAGTGGCAGGAGGTGCCTGCCCTGCTAAAGCCCAGGTGGACGTCCAGTGAGCGCATCGACCAGGAAGCCCGAAGCCAGGTGCCGGACTGAGGACGGAGCTGCTGGCCAGGGTTTCCAGATGGGCTGAATACCCTCGTGGCCTCCTGCAGAGCAGAGAGGGAAGCCAGGGTGCCAGCCTGTGCTGTCTGGAAACATGGCCAGCAGACATCTTCTTCTCCCGCTTTCTTCTCTGCATCATGAGTCCTTGTTGTCTCCTGCTGTTCTGTGCCATGGGTTCATCCGGAAGCAAGTCAAGAGTGCCCTGTTTCTTCTCCCTCTCTCCATGCAAGGGAGGAAGACGTGCATCCCGTTGTGGTGATGGGGGGTCTGACTGCCAGCTGTCCTTGTGGCAGCCTGGGCCGGATCCCTTCCTCCAAGTGCTGCTTTGATTCCTTCTTCAGACTCATTAAAGTTTTTGCTTCAAGGTAATCTGAGTCTCCTTATGTTCCTTTTCTATTGGGATGTCCAGTGAACCTTTCCAGGGGGAACTGTGATGTCTTGGAGTGGAAAAGCATGGGTGGATATGGTCCTAATGTGGATCTCCTTCATGCCTGTAGGAGATCATAGAATCAGAGAATGGCTTGGGTTGAAAAGGACCTTAAGTATCATCTAGTTTCAACCCCGCTACTCTGGACAGGGTTGTCAACCAGAAGAGCAGGCTGCCCAGAGACACTTCTAGCCTAGCCTGGCCTTGATTGCCTCCAGGGATGGGGCATCCTCATCCTCTCATGGCTACCTGTTCCAGTGCCTCACCACCCTCTGAGTGAAAAGCTTTCTCCTAATATCTAACCTAAATCTCCCCTGTCTTAGTTTAAAACCATTCCCCCTTTTCCTATCACTACCAACACATGTAAACAGGTGTTCCCCCTCCTGTTCATACACTCCCTTCAAGTACTGGAAGGCCACAATGAGGTCTCCCAGGAGTCTTCTCTTCTCCAAGCTAATAAGCGCAGTTCCCTCAACCTTTCTCCATAGGAGAGGTGCTCCAGCCCTCTGATCATCTTAGTGGCCCACCTGTTGACCCGTTCCAATAGCTCCACATCCTTCTTGTGCTGGGGGCACCAGGGCTGCATGCAGTATTCCAGGTGGGGTCTCAGAAGAGCAGAGTAGAGGGGGACAATCACCTCCCTCTCCTGGCTGGCCACCCCTTCTTTAATGCAGCCCAGGAAATAGTTGGCCTTCTGGGCTGCAAGTGCGCACTGCTGGCTCATGTCCAGCTTCTCGTCCATCAGGACCGCCAAGTCCTTCTCCACAGGGCCGCTCTCAAGTTCTTCTTCTCCCAGTCTATATAAATAACTGGGATAGCCCCAGCCTAAGTGCAACACCTTGCACTTGGCCTTGTTGAACCTCATTAGGTTCTCATGGGCCCACTTCTCCGGCGTGCCCAGGTCCCTTTGGATGGCATCCCTTCCCTCTATTGTATCGACTGCACCACTCAGCTTAGTGTCAGCTGCAAACTTTCTGAGGGTGCACACAATTCCATCGTCTATGTCATTGGTGAAGATGTTGAAGAGCACCGGTCCCAAGACCAACCCCTAAGGGACACCACTTGTGACCGACCTCCACCCAGACGTAGAAACGTTGGCCACAATGACTAGTACCCTTAAGGAATTTGGTCTTTGTAGGAGTGACAGAGAGGTGCGGTATTGGCAAGATCTTAGGAGGGTTTCCAGGAGCCTCCTCTCTCTAATTGTCATATCACCCACAACGAAGGTTTGATCCTGTCTGCCAGCTGATGAAGCAAACCTTTGAATTGCTGGAAGGTATGTTTGTGCAGGCCAATGCCCAGCTGGGTGAAGCTCTGATGGTATATTACCACTCTAAATATTTTGTTCTGCCCATCCCTCCTCCAAGCACATCTGCCAAAGCCACAAAGAGGAGGGAGTCCCAAAGAAGTCAAAGGGACAGGTGGCAGCCAGGGCAGCTTTTAGAGGGTGATGTGAACCTTGTTTAAATCTTGGCACGATGCAGGTAAATTCAGCCTTGGTGTGTATAATGGCGAGGGGAGGTGAATGGCGATGCGGAGTTTGTTCCCTTTCCTCTGAAAGGGCTTATGGAGAATCTTTCACTTGTCCTGAAAACACTGCAGAGGACAGGAATAGAGCAGGACGAGTACCCTCTTCCCAACTGGAGCATTCCTGTGGTGAAAAGTGTTATGTCTTGCAGGGTATTATGTGTGCATCACTGTGTCCTGAAGCCAAGTGGGTCTGGAGCAGCCCCGCAGGACTCCTCCAAAAATCCCACTCTGCTGCTGTGCAGGCTGTGCCTGGGGTGGTCCCAAGCCAATGATTGCTTTGTCCCTCCACCCTGGCCTCAAGCTGGGGAGACCGAGGTTGTGGCACACCAACAGCTCTGTTCTCAGTTCCCCCTTCCCACACTCTTGTCCTCCACAGGCACTGCTTTGCTCCTGCCACTCTGATCCTGCCTCAGGCAGAGTTAGGGGCACGTCTGGTGCCCTTGCTCATCTGGCTGCCCTTGTGAGGACTCCCAGAGCACGCGTGCTGCTGAGCAGGGTGGGTGAGGTGTCCTGTGGAAATCCTACCGAATATGTGCTTGTGCCTGCTGTGCTGTCAGTCTGGACAGCCAGGGCGCAAAGACATGGGCAGGCAGAGTGATGTGTATCAATTACTCAGCATGTGCTTTTGTTATTGAAGCTCTCCAGCAGGAAGTCTTGGGAGGGCAGCAGCCTTCATTCCCAATTCTTGGAATTAAGATTTGTAAAGCAGGAAGGTACAAAGGGGAGAAGTACGGTTACAAAAGAAGAGCCAGGCACATTTCTCCCAAGAGCAATAGTTAATCTGAGGGAGAGTCTAAAACCAAGATTAGAGGTGCCTTGCCTAGAAATACAATGACTAACAGAACCTGAGTAAGCGCTGCGTTGAGGAGGGAGATTGATAATGCTGACCCTCACACCTGGAAGTCCGACCTGAAACTTCAAGGCTAGGGAGGAGATGTACTCCAAATATCAGGACGAGTGCTGAAGCAAGGCTCCAGGGAGTAAGAGGCTCGCATTGCCTTAAGAGGTAGGACAATCCTCATCATTGTCTTCATCATCTCCTTGTGCTGACGTGTATTTTTGCCTGGAAACATTTTGGCCTCTAATCCTGTGACTTGAAAGAAGCCAGCGTGGCAGAATGGCTATGACATGAGCAAGGAAACGAAAAGGGAGCATTGCAGGGAACAAATAAATGCCAGAGATTCTTAAATTGTAATATTTTGCATGTGAGATGAGCTTGCTAGTAAAAACATTACCTGTGCAAATGGTGCCTCTGGGCCTGGGGCAGTCTGGAACAGTATAAAAAGTCATCCAACAGCAGGCTGCCTCATCCACTTCTCTTGCCTTCTCCTCCTTGGTGAACAAGGTGAGCTGCAAGTGCCTTCTCCTCACTCCCCTCTTGCTCTTCTTCTCCCCTTGGCCTTCTGGCCTTGACCGAGTCTTTGCCTCTGTGCAGCTTTGGTGTGGGCCTTGCCCCTTGACGCTGCTCCCTCCATCACTGTTCTGCATGCCACTGTGGGGGAAGGTGGGAGGAGGTCTTGGGCTGTCTTTGCAGGGGCCCTTGGGGACACAGGCTCGCAAGCCCCTCTCTGTCCTCGCACAGCCTGTCGCTGCTCCCCAGACTATGCCTTCTGTCTTGGCCAGCAGGCTGTCAGGCTGCTGCTGACACGCTGCTTGTTCTTTCCCTGCCCTCTCTCCCAGGTGCGCCTCCATCCCACAGCCATGTCCTGCTACGATCTGTGCCGTCCCTGTGGCCCAACCCCGCTTGCCAACAGCTGCAACGAGCCCTGTGTCCGGCAGTGCCAGGACTCCCGTGTGGTGATCCAGCCCTCTCCCGTGGTGGTGACCCTGCCCGGCCCCATCCTCAGCTCCTTCCCCCAGAACACCGCAGTGGGATCCACCACCTCGGCTGCCGTTGGCAGCATTCTGAGTGAGGAGGGAGTGCCCATCTCCTCCGGGGGCTTTGGCCTCTCTGGCTTTGGTGGCCGCTACAGTGGCAGGAGGTGCCTGCCCTGCTAAAGCCCAGGTGGACGTCCAGTGAGCGCATCGACCAGGAAGCCCGAAGCCAGGTGCCGGACTGAGGACGGAGCTGCTGGCCAGGGTTTCCAGATGGGCTGAATACCCTCGTGGCCTCCTGCAGAGCAGAGAGGGAAGCCAGGGTGCCAGCCTGTGCTGTCTGGAAACATGGCCAGCAGACATCTTCTTCTCCCGCTTTCTTCTCTGCATCATGAGTCCTTGTTGTCTCCTGCTGTTCTGTGCCATGGGTTCATCCGGAAGCAAGTCAAGAGTGCCCTGTTTCTTCTCCCTCTCTCCATGCAAGGGAGGAAGACGTGCATCCCGTTGTGGTGATGGGGGGTCTGACTGCCAGCTGTCCTTGTGGCAGCCTGGGCCGGATCCCTTCCTCCAAGTGCTGCTTTGATTCCTTCTTCAGACTCATTAAAGTTTTTGCTTCAAGGTAATCTGAGTCTCCTTATGTTCCTTTTCTATTGGGATGTCCAGTGAACCTTTCCAGGGGGAACTGTGATGTCTTGGAGTGGAAAAGCATGGGTGGATATGGTCCTAATGTGGATCTCCTTCATGCCTGTAGGAGATCATAGAATCAGAGAATGGCTTGGGTTGAAAAGGACCTTAAGTATCATCTAGTTTCAACCCCGCTACTCTGGACAGGGTTGTCAACCAGAAGAGCAGGCTGCCCAGAGACACTTCTAGCCTAGCCTGGCCTTGATTGCCTCCAGGGATGGGGCATCCTCATCCTCTCATGGCTACCTGTTCCAGTGCCTCACCACCCTCTGAGTGAAAAGCTTTCTCCTAATATCTAACCTAAATCTCCCCTGTCTTAGTTTAAAACCATTCCCCCTTTTCCTATCACTACCAACACATGTAAACAGGTGTTCCCCCTCCTGTTCATACACTCCCTTCAAGTACTGGAAGGCCACAATGAGGTCTCCCAGGAGTCTTCTCTTCTCCAAGCTAATAAGCCCAGTTCCCTCAACCTTTCTCCATAGGAGAGGTGCTCCAGCCCTCTGATCATCTTAGTGGCCCACCTGTTGACCCGTTCCAATAGCTCCACATCCTTCTTGTGCTGGGGGCACCAGGGCTGCATGCAGTATTCCAGGTGGGGTCTCAGAAGAGCAGAGTAGAGGGGGACAATCACCTCCCTCTCCTGGCTGGCCACCCCTTCTTTAATGCAGCCCAGGAAATAGTTGGCCTTCTGGGCTGCAAGTGCGCACTGCTGGCTCATGTCCAGCTTCTCGTCCATCAGGACCGCCAAGTCCTTCTCCACAGGGCCGCTCTCAAGTTCTTCTTCTCCCAGTCTATATAAATAACTGGGATAGCCCCAGCCTAAGTGCAACACCTTGCACTTGGCCTTGTTGAACCTCATTAGGTTCTCATGGGCCCACTTCTCCGGCGTGCCCAGGTCCCTTTGGATGGCATCCCTTCCCTCTATTGTATCGACTGCACCACTCAGCTTAGTGTCAGCTGCAAACTTTCTGAGGGTGCACACAATTCCATCGTCTATGTCATTGGTGAAGATGTTGAAGAGCACCGGTCCCAAGACCAACCCCTAAGGGACACCACTTGTGACCGACCTCCACCCAGACGTAGAAACGTTGGCCACAATGACTAGTACCCTTAAGGAATTTGGTCTTTGTAGGAGTGACAGAGAGGTGCGGTATTGGCAAGATCTTAGGAGGGTTTCCAGGAGCCCCCTCTCTCTAATTGTCATATCACCCACAACGAAGGTTTGATCCTGTCTGCCAGCTGATGAAGCAAACCTTTGAATTGCTGGAAGGTATGTTTGTGCAGGCCAATGCCCAGCTGGGTGAAGCTCTGATGGTATATTACCACTCTAAATATTTTGTTCTGCCCATCCCTCCTCCAAGCACATCTGCCAAAGCCACAAAGAGGAGGGAGTCCCAAAGAAGTCAAAGGGACAGGTGGCAGCCAGGGCAGCTTTTAGAGGGTGATGTGAACCTTGTTTAAATCTTGGCACGATGCAGGTAAATTCAGCCTTGGTGTGTATAATGGCGAGGGGAGGTGAATGGCGATGCGGAGTTTGTTTCCTTTCCTCTGAAAGGGCTTATGGAGAATCTTTCACTTGTCCTGAAAACACTGCAGAGGACAGGAATAGAGCAGGACGAGTACCCTCTTCCCAACTGGAGCATTCCTGTGGTGAAAAGTGTTATGTCTTGCAGGGTATTATGTGTGCATCACTGTGTCCTGAAGCCAAGTGGGTCTGGAGCAGCCCCGCAGGACTCCTCCAAAAATCCCACTCTGCTGCTGTGCAGGCTGTGCCTGGGGTGGTCCCAAGCCAATGATTGCTTTGTCCCTCCACCCTGGCCTCAAGCTGGGGAGACCGAGGTTGTGGCACACCAACAGCTCTGTTCTCAGTTCCCCCTTCCCACACTCTTGTCCTCCACAGGCACTGCTTTGCTCCTGCCACTCTGATCCTGCCTCAGGCAGAGTTAGGGGCACGTCTGGTGCCCTTGCTCATCTGGCTGCCCTTGTGAGGACTCCCAGAGCACGCGTGCTGCTGAGCAGGGTGGGTGAGGTGTCCTGTGGAAATCCTACCGAATATGTGCTTGTGCCTGCTGTGCTGTCAGTCTGGACAGCCAGGGCGCAAAGACATGGGCAGGCAGAGTGATGTGTATCAATTACTCAGCATGTGCTTTTGTTATTGAAGCTCTCCAGCAGGAAGTCTTGGGAGGGCAGCAGCCTTCATTCCCAATTCTTGGAATTAAGATTTGTAAAGCAGGAAGGTACAAAGGGGAGAAGTACGGTTACAAAAGAAGAGCCAGGCACATTTCTCCCAAGAGCAATAGTTAATCTGAGGGAGAGTCTAAAACCAAGATTAGAGGTGCCTTGCCTAGAAATACAATGACTAACAGAACCTGAGTAAGCGCTGCGTTGAGGAGGGAGATTGATAATGCTGACCCTCACACCTGGAAGTCCGGCCTGAAACTTCAAGGCTAGGGAGGAGATGTACTCCAAATATCAGGACGAGTGCTGAAGCAAGGCTCCAGGGAGTAAGAGGCTCGCATTGCCTTAAGAGGTAGGACAATCCTCATCATTGTCTTCATCATCTCCTTGTGCTGACGTGTATTTTTGCCTGGAAACATTTTGGCCTCTAATCCTGTGACTTGAAAGAAGCCAGCGTGGCAGAATGGCTATGACATGAGCAAGGAAATGAAAAGGGAGCATTGCAGGGAACAAATAAATGCCAGAGATTCTTAAATTGTAATATTTTGCATGTGAGATGAGCTTGCTAGTAAAAACATTACCTGTGCAAATGGTGCCTCTGGGCCTGGGGCAGTCTGGAACAGTATAAAAAGTCATCCAACAGCAGGCTGCCTCATCCACTTCTCTTGCCTTCTCCTCCTTGGTGAACAAGGTGAGCTGCAAGTGCCTTCTCCTCACTCCCCTCTTGCTCTTCTTCTCCCCTTGGCCTTCTGGCCTTGACCGAGTCTTTGCCTCTGTGCAGCTTTGGTGTGGGCCTTGCCCCTTGACGCTGCTCCCTCCATCACTGTTCTGCATGCCACTGTGGGGGAAGGTGGGAGGAGGTCTTGGGCTGTCTTTGCAGGGGCCCTTGGGGACACAGGCTCGCAAGCCCCTCTCTGTCCTCGCACAGCCTGTCGCTTCTCCCCAGACTATGCCTTCTGTCTTGGCCAGCAGGCTGTCAGGCTGCTGCTGACACGCTGCTTGTTCTTTCCCTGCCCTCTCTCCCAGGTGCGCCTCCATCCCACAGCCATGTCCTGCTACGATCTGTGCCGTCCCTGTGGCCCAACCCCGCTTGCCAACAGCTGCAACGAGCCCTGTGTCCGGCAGTGCCAGGACTCCCGTGTGGTGATCCAGCCCTCTCCCGTGGTGGTGACCCTGCCCGGCCCCATCCTCAGCTCCTTCCCCCAGAACACCGCAGTGGGATCCACCACCTCGGCTGCCGTTGGCAGCATTCTGAGTGAGGAGGGAGTGCCCATCTCCTCCGGGGGCTTTGGCCTCTCTGGCCTTGGTGGCCGCTACAGTGGCAGGAGGTGCCTGCCCTGCTAAAGCCCAGGTGGACGTCCAGTGAGCGCATCGACCAGGAAGCCCGAAGCCAGGTGCCGGACTGAGGACGGAGCTGCTGGCCAGGGTTTCCAGATGGGCTGAATACCCTCGTGGCCTCCTGCAGAGCAGAGAGGGAAGCCAGGGTGCCAGCCTGTGCTGTCTGGAAACATGGCCAGCAGACATCTTCTTCTCCCGCTTTCTTCTCTGCATCATGAGTCCTTGTTGTCTCCTGCTGTTCTGTGCCATGGGTTCATCCGGAAGCAAGTCAAGAGTGCCCTGTTTCTTCTCCCTCTCTCCATGCAAGGGAGGAAGACGTGCATCCCGTTGTGGTGATGGGGGGTCTGACTGCCAGCTGTCCTTGTGGCAGCCTGGGCCGGATCCCTTCCTCCAAGTGCTGCTTTGATTCCTTCTTCAGACTCATTAAAGTTTTTGCTTCAAGGTAATCTGAGTCTCCTTATGTTCCTTTTCTATTGGGATGTCCAGTGAACCTTTCCAGGGGGAACTGTGATGTCTTGGAGTGGAAAAGCATGGGTGGATATGGTCCTAATGTGGATCTCCTTCATGCCTGTAGGAGATCATAGAATCAGAGAATGGCTTGGGTTGAAAAGGACCTTAAGTATCATCTAGTTTCAACCCCGCTACTCTGGACAGGGTTGTCAACCAGAAGAGCAGGCTGCCCAGAGACACTTCTAGCCTAGCCTGGCCTTGATTGCCTCCAGGGATGGGGCATCCTCATCCTCTCATGGCTACCTGTTCCAGTGCCTCACCACCCTCTGAGTGAAAAGCTTTCTCCTAATATCTAACCTAAATCTCCCCTGTCTTAGTTTAAAACCATTCCCCCTTTTCCTATCACTACCAACACATGTAAACAGGTGTTCCCCCTCCTGTTCATACACTCCCTTCAAGTACTGGAAGGCCACAATGAGGTCTCCCAGGAGTCTTCTCTTCTCCAAGCTAATAAGCGCAGTTCCCTCAACCTTTCTCCATAGGAGAGGTGCTCCAGCCCTCTGATCATCTTAGTGGCCCACCTGTTGACCCGTTCCAATAGCTCCACATCCTTCTTGTGCTGGGGGCACCAGGGCTGCATGCAGTATTCCAGGTGGGGTCTCAGAAGAGCAGAGTAGAGGGGGACAATCACCTCCCTCTCCTGGCTGGCCACCCCTTCTTTAATGCAGCCCAGGAAATAGTTGGCCTTCTGGGCTGCAAGTGCGCACTGCTGGCTCATGTCCAGCTTCTCGTCCATCAGGACCGCCAAGTCCTTCTCCACAGGGCCGCTCTCAAGTTCTTCTTCTCCCAGTCTATATAAATAACTGGGATAGCCCCAGCCTAAGTGCAACACCTTGCACTTGGCCTTGTTGAACCTCATTAGGTTCTCATGGGCCCACTTCTCCGGCGTGCCCAGGTCCCTTTGGATGGCATCCCTTCCCTCTATTGTATCGACTGCACCACTCAGCTTAGTGTCAGCTGCAAACTTTCTGAGGGTGCACACAATTCCATCGTCTATGTCATTGGTGAAGATGTTGAAGAGCACCGGTCCCAAGACCAACCCCTAAGGGACACCACTTGTGACCGACCTCCACCCAGACGTAGAAACGTTGGCCACAATGACTAGTACCCTTAAGGAATTTGGTCTTTGTAGGAGTGACAGAGAGGTGCGGTATTGGCAAGATCTTAGGAGGGTTTCCAGGAGCCCCCTCTCTCTAATTGTCATATCACCCACAACGAAGGTTTGATCCTGTCTGCCAGCTGATGAAGCAAACCTTTGAATTGCTGGAAGGTATGTTTGTGCAGGCCAATGCCCAGCTGGGTGAAGCTCTGATGGTATATTACCACTCTAAATATTTTGTTCTGCCCATCCCTCCTCCAAGCACATCTGCCAAAGCCACAAAGAGGAGGGAGTCCCAAAGAAGTCAAAGGGACAGGTGGCAGCCAGGGCAGCTTTTAGAGGGTGATGTGAACCTTGTTTAAATCTTGGCACGATGCAGGTAAATTCAGCCTTGGTGTGTATAATGGCGAGGGGAGGTGAATGGCGATGCGGAGTTTGTTTCCTTTCCTCTGAAAGGGCTTATGGAGAATCTTTCACTTGTCCTGAAAACACTGCAGAGGACGGGAATAGAGCAGGACGAGTACCCTCTTCCCAACTGGAGCATTCCTGTGGTGAAAAGTGTTATGTCTTGCAGGGTATTATGTGTGCATCACTGTGTCCTGAAGCCAAGTGGGTCTGGAGCAGCCCCGCAGGACTCCTCCAAAAATCCCACTCTGCTGCTGTGCAGGCTGTGCCTGGGGTGGTCCCAAGCCAATGATTGCTTTGTCCCTCCACCCTGGCCTCAAGCTGGGGAGACCGAGGTTGTGGCACACCAACAGCTCTGTTCTCAGTTCCCCCTTCCCACACTCTTGTCCTCCACAGGCACTGCTTTGCTCCTGCCACTCTGATCCTGCCTCAGGCAGAGTTAGGGGCACGTCTGGTGCCCTTGCTCATCTGGCTGCCCTTGTGAGGACTCCCAGAGCACGCGTGCTGCTGAGCAGGGTGGGTGAGGTGTCCTGTGGAAATCCTACCAAATATGTGCTTGTGCCTGCTGTGCTGTCAGTCTGGACAGCCAGGGCGCAAAGACATGGGCAGGCAGAGTGATGTGTATCAATTACTCAGCATGTGCTTTTGTTATTGAAGCTCTCCAGCAGGAAGTCTTGGGAGGGCAGCAGCCTTCATTCCCAATTCTTGGAATTAAGATTTGTAAAGCAGGAAGGTACAAAGGGGAGAAGTACGGTTACAAAAGAAGAGCCAGGCACATTTCTCCCAAGAGCAATAGTTAATCTGAGGGAGAGTCTAAAACCAAGATTAGAGGTGCCTTGCCTAGAAATACAATGACTAACAGAACCTGAGTAAGCGCTGCGTTGAGGAGGGAGATTGATAATGCTGACCCTCACACCTGGAAGTCCGGCCTGAAACTTCAAGGCTAGGGAGGAGATGTACTCCAAATATCAGGACGAGTGCTGAAGCAAGGCTCCAGGGAGTAAGAGGCTCGCATTGCCTTAAGAGGTAGGACAATCCTCATCATTGTCTTCATCATCTCCTTGTGCTGACGTGTATTTTTGCCTGGAAACATTTTGGCCTCTAATCCTGTGACTTGAAAGAAGCCAGCGTGGCAGAATGGCTATGACATGAGCAAGGAAACGAAAAGGGAGCATTGCAGGGAACAAATAAATGCCAGAGATTCTTAAATTGTAATATTTTGCATGTGAGATGAGCTTGCTAGTAAAAACATTACCTGTGCAAATGGTGCCTCTGGGCCTGGGGCAGTCTGGAACAGTATAAAAAGTCATCCAACAGCAGGCTGCCTCATCCACTTCTCTTGCCTTCTCCTCCTTGGTGAACAAGGTGAGCTGCAAGTGCCTTCTCCTCACTCCCCTCTTGCTCTTCTTCTCCCCTTGGCCTTCTGGCCTCGACCGAGTCTTTGCCTCTGTGCAGCTTTGGTGTGGGCCTTGCCCCTTGACGCTGCTCCCTCCATCACTGTTCTGCACGCCACTGTGGGGGAAGGTGGGAGGAGGTCTTGGGCTGTCTTTGCAGGGGCCCTTGGGGACACAGGCTCGCAAGCCCCTCTCTGTCCTCGCACAGCCTGTCGCTGCTCCCCAGACTATGCCTTCTGTCTTGGCCAGCAGGCTGTCAGGCTGCTGCTGACACGCTGCTTGTTCTTTCCCTGCCCTCTCTCCCAGGTACGCCTCCATCCCACAGCCATGTCCTGCTACGATCTGTGCCGTCCCTGTGGCCCAACCCCGCTTGCCAACAGCTGCAACGAGCCCTGTGTCCGGCAGTGCCAGGACTCCCGTGTGGTGATTGAACCATCTCCCGTGGTGGTGACCCTGCCCGGCCCCATCCTCAGCTCCTTCCCCCAGAACACCGCTGTGGGATCCACCACCTCGGCTGCCGTTGGCAGCATTCTGAGTGAGGAGGGAGTGCCCATCTCCTCCGGGGGCTTTGGCCTCTCTGGCTTTGGTGGCCGCTACAGTGGCAGAAGGTGCCTGCCCTGCTAAAGCCCACGAGGATGACCAGTGAGTGCATCGACCAGGAAGCACGAAGCCAGGTGCCGGACTGAGGACGGAGCTGCTGGCCAGGGTTTCCAGATGGGCTGAATACCCTCGTGGCCTCCTGCAGAGCAGAGAGGGAAGCCAGGGTGCCAGCCTGTGCTGTCTGGAAACATGGCCAGCAGACATCTTCTTCTTCTCCCACTTTCTTCTCTGCATCATGAGTCCTTGTTGTCTCCTGCTGTCCTGTTGCATGGGTTCATCCGGAAGCAAGTCAAGAGTGTCCTTACTGTTTGTTCTCCCTTTTGTCATGTGAAGGAGGAAGACATGCATCCTGTTGTGGTGGTGGGGGTTCTGACTGCCAGCTGTCCTTGTGGCAGTCTGGACTCCATCCCTTCCACCATGAGCTGCTTTGATTCCTTCTTCAGACTCATTAAAGTTTTTGCTTCAATATAATCTGAGTCTCCATATGTTCCTTTTCTATTTAGATGCCCAGTGAAAGATTTAATCTGGCTTGTTACTTTTTTCCTGTGATTCCCAGCCATGCTCTGTAGAGGGAACTGGGATATCATGGAGTCTACAGGTTCTTCTGCAATGAGACTATTGAATTCTGTGCCTACACTCCTGTTTCTGAAGCAGTCAACCTTTCCAAGAGTGCTGCACAGTCACTGCTTGTGAGTTTGTGTTACTGTTCCCCTGTGGCATTCAAGTGAGGGTTTCTGCCAAGTCCCTGTCTGACCCTTGCCTACCAGAGCAAGGAGAGGAAGAAATCCTCCTGGATGAAGCCGTTGTGCCTTCCTGACCTTCTTCCTCAGCCTGTAAGAGAACCAAAAACAGAGAGGGAAGTAACATGGCGTGTGTGGAGGTGGCACATACTTGTTGGGTCCAACTGCACCGGGATCTGGTGATTGCTCCTGCCACAGGGGACACAAGGGAAAACAAGCTCCACAGCCCTTCTTCCCATATGCTCTAGTCCTCCACAGGAGATGCTTTTGTCTGTGTCACCCACTCCTGCTTGAGGCAGAGTGAGGGGCACCTCTCATGCTATCCCCTATGCTGGGGAAATCCTACGATGCCTTACACTGTAACTAAAGGCCTGCATTCTCTGACCGACCACTGGTGTCAGGCAAAGCCCTCAGCGTTGCTGTGCAGGAAGACCCTCAGGAAACACACTCTTTGTCAACATTCCTGAGCCACCTTGAGCTGACAGCAGAAGCAAAGTGCAGTGAAAAGCGGATACCAGGGAGGGAAGGCAGCATCTGCAGCAGGCGATCAGGGAGCGCAGGGTGCTGCAGGGCATTGCAACTTCTGGGCAGACCCTGAGCTGCGAGACATGTTTTGCCTTGGAAAATTAATTGAAGCTTCCTTCCTTTCTTCTTTTGTGGTAGATGCAGCTGGTGTCCTATGTCCCAGGTGCACAGGAGATTTCCTCCTCTTGCACATCAGTTGTCTGAGTGCAGCAGAGGCCCAATGGCCCTCATCAGGCTCACCAGAGGCCTCGCACCGCACCCTCCTCCCATTGACCCCAGGGCTATAGTTAAGCTCTGTCCTGAGCCTTTGGCCTCCCTTTCAGCTCTGGGTCATCAGTGTGGGTTGCCTGGTCTGTTACAGATTTGCTTATGCCTATCCTTGTGTCCCCTTGGTGGGCCCAAAGTTGCCCAGTGGTTTCCCAGCTTTCCCTTGGGTCTGCCTGTTGTTTTTTTTGTTTTGTATTGTTTTGTTTTCCCGGGCCTAGTCAGCAGTCCTTGGGCCCTGTGTTGACCCTGGTTGCTGTCACTGGACCTGACCCTGAAGTGTGGACTGGCTTGTCATCAGTCCTGTGTTACCACCATGAATCTGACCATTGAGCTGGACTCCTGGCTGAATCTGCCTTCCATCTCCTCATCTTCCTTGCTCAGGTGCTGTGCAACGAGAGCCATTGCTGGTGTAGCTGCTGCCCTGCTGGCTGTATGGCCTTGCTTGGCTCCTGGCTCCCATTTTGTAGGCAGCAGGTGGCTCCTACTGAGCTGTGACAGCACTCTTTGGGATAGATGTTCACTGTCATCATCAGGGTAGTACTGTGCGCCTTCAAACCCTTCCTCATCTTCCTAAATGAGGAATTTGGTTGGGCCTCTGTGATTAGAGAGTTGCCTGTGTCTGGTGGAGTCCCAGCCTCATTGGGAAGGCATTTTGTCCACCCCGTGGGATAAGGGCCTGGCTGAGGGGCCTGAGCTCTGTATGCTGATTATCCCAAGCTGGGCGGTTGTTCCCCCAGGAACTGTGCTGCTGAAGGAAAGTGCAGGGTATGTCTTGGTGTTGCCCCTTGGCACACGTCCCCAGGGACGTCCTGATAGCTGCTGCTGCCCAGGCTGCCCTCGATGGCACTCCCAGACCTCCCTTGTTTCTGGGCAGAGTTCTGTGTTGCATGGAAATATGGTCACATTTTTGCTGGTGTGCACTGTTCTGTCAGTATGTGGGGTCAAAGCAGAATCTGAGGCGTGGAGATGGGGAAGGAGGAAAGCAGCTCTATTTGTTGTCCAGTATGGGCCTTTGTCTGCAGGAGACATCCCGGTTTAACAGGAGTGGGCAGCAGGAGTGTGTGTTAGAGAGAGAGCCATGTCCCTGTTTCTGAAAGAGGCCTGCTGTGGTGACAGGGGACCTCTAGTTGTTGGGGGCAGAGGGGAGAGGAAAACCAGCCAAGCTTTTGTCTCCTGAGAGCAATGCTTGGTCCCACAGAAGGGCTGAGGCCTGATGGCAGAGCTGCCATGCTTGGAAATCTGTTGCCTAAGGCAGCCTGAGCAGGTTGATAGGTAAAGCAAAGGCTGTGTCTGCTCTTTGCTGATGAGTCTGGCTGGCAGTCTGACCTTTAAGGGTGGGTTTGCAAGGAAATGAGTACCCATGCATTTAGGACAAAGCCTGAAGGAAGCTGCAGGAGGGTGAGAGGCTGGCACCACTTGACAATTTGGCCATCTCCTTCTTTTTGCCTTCATCTTCTTCCTGTGCTTTTGTGTCACTTCCCCAGAAGCATTTTGGCCTGTAATCCTGTCACTTGAAAGGAGCCTGTGTGATGGAATGGGCATGTCCTGAACAGGAAAATGAAAAGGGGTCACTGCAGGGAACATAAGACACCCATTTCTTTAATTGTGGTGTTTTGCATACTTGACGGTCTTGTTGGTAAACACATTACAAGTGCAAATGGCGCCTCTGGGCCTGGGGCAGTCTGGACTGGTATAAAAGCCTGTCCAACAGCAGGCTCCCTCATCCACTTCTCTTGCCTTCTCCTCCTTGGTGAACAAGGTGAGCTGCAAGGACCTTCTCCTCACTCCCCTCTTGCTCTTCTTCTCCCCTTGGCCTTCTGGCCTCGATCAAGTCTTTGCCTCCGTGCATGTTTGGTGTGGGCCTTGCCCCTTGACGCTGCTCCCTCCATTGCTGTTCTGCTTGCCACTGCAGGGGGAGGTGGGAGGAGGTCTTGGGCTGTCTTTGCAGGGGCCCTTGGGCCCCTCTCTGTCCTCGCACAGCCTGTCGCTGCTCCCCAGACTATGCCTTCTGTCTTGGCCAGCAGGCTGTCAGGCTGCTGCTGACACGCTGCTTGTTCTTTCCCTGCCCTCTCTCCCAGGTGCGCCTCCATCCCACAGCCATGTCCTGCTACGATCTGTGCCGTCCCTGTGGCCCAACCCCGCTTGCCAACAGCTGCAACGAGCCCTGTGTCCGGCAGTGCCAGGACTCCCGTGTGGTGATCCAGCCCTCTCCCGTGGTGGTGACCCTGCCTGGCCCCATCCTCAGCTCCTTCCCCCAGAACACCGCTGTGGGATCCACCACCTCGGCTGCCGTTGGCAGCATTCTGAGTGAGGAGGGAGTGCCCATCTCCTCCGGGGGCTTTGGCCTCTCTGGCTTTGGTGGCCGCTACAGTGGCAGGAGGTGCCTGCCCTGCTAAAGCCCACGAGGATGACCAGTGAGCGCATCGACCAGGAAGCCTGAAGCCAAGCGCCGGACTGAGAACGGAGCTGCTGGCCAGGGTTTCCAGATGGGCTGAGCACCCTCGTGGCCTCCTGCAGAGCAGAGAGGGAAGCCAGGGTGCCAGCCTGTGCTGTCTGGAAACACGGCCAGCAGACATCTTCTTCTCCCGCTTTCTTCTCTGCATCATGAGTCCTTGTTGTCTCCTGCTGTCGTGTACCATGGGTTCATCCGGAAGCAAGTCAAGAGTGTCCTGTTTCTTCTCCCTCTTGCCATGTGAAGGAGGAAGACATGCATCCCGTTGTGGTGATGGGGGGTCTGACTGCCAGCTGTCCTTGTGGCAGCCTGGGCCGGATCCCTTCCTCCAAGTGCTGCTTTGATTCCTTCTTCAGACTCATTAAAGTTTATGCTGCAATGTAATCTGTGTCTCCTCATGATCCTTCCCTTTTGGCATTCCCAGCCATGCTCTGTCGAGGGAACTGGGATATCATGGAGTCTACAGGTTCTTCTGCAATGAGACTATTGAATTCTGTGCCTACACTCCTGTTTCTGAAGCAGTCAACCAGTCCAACAGAGATGCACAGGCAGTGCTTTTGTGTTTGCCAGACCATTCTGCAGCATTCACCTAAGGGTTTCTGCCAAGTCCCTGTCTGACCCTTGCCTACCAGAGCAAGGAGAGGAAGAAATCCTCCTGGATGAAGCCGTTGTGCCTTCCTGACCTTCTGCCCCAAAATGGAAGGGCACCAGCATCAGGGAGGGAAGCAACATGGCTTGAGTGTGGTTGCTTAATTACACCATGCTCTGGTGATTGCTCCTGCCACAGGGGACACAAGGGAAAACAAGCTCCACAGCCCTTCTTCCCATATGCTCTAGTCCTCCACAGGAGATGCTTTTGTCTGTGTCACCCACTCCTGCTTGAGGCAGAGTGAGGGGCACCTCTCATGCTATCCCCTATGCTGGGGAAATCCTACGATGCCTTACACTGTAACTAAAGGCCTGCATTCTCTGACCGACCACTGGTGTCAGGCAAAGCCCTCAGCGTTGCTGTGCAGGAAGACCCTCAGGAAACACACTCTTTGTCAACATTCCTGAGCCACCTTGAGCTGACAGCAGGAGCAAAGTGCAGTGAAAAGCGGATACCAGGGAGGAAAGGCAGCATCTGCAGCAGGCGATCAGGGAGCGCAGGGTGCTGCAGGGCATTGCAACTTCTGGGCAGACCCTGAGCTGCGAGACATGTTTTGCCTTGGAAAATTAATTGAAGCTTCCTTCCTTTCTTCTTTTGTGGTAGATGCAGCTGGTGTCCTATGTCCCAGGTGCACAGGAGATTTCCTCCTCTTGCACATCAGTAGTCTGAGTGCAGCAGAGGCCCAATGGCCCTCATCAGGCTCACCTGGGGCCTCGCACCACACCCTCTTCCCATTGACCCCAGGGCTATAGTTAAGCTCTGTCCTGAGCCTTTGGCCTCCCTTTCAGCTCTGGGTCATCAGTGTGGGTTGCCTGGTCTGTTGCAGATTTGTTTACCACAGAATCACAGAATTGTAGAGGTTGGAAGGGACCTCAAGAGATCATCGGGTCCAACCCTCCTGCCAAAGCAGGTTTCCTAGGGAAGGTTGCCAAGATAGGCATCTAGAAGGGACTTGAATATCTCCAGAGAAGGAGACTCCACAACCTCCCTGGGCAGCCTGTTCTAGTTCTCCATCACACTTACCTTGAAGAAGTTCTTTCACATGTTGGCGTGGAACTTTCTGCGGAATTTATGCCTGCCCCTGGGTCCCCTTGGTGGGCTCAAAGTTGCCCAGTGGTTTCCCAGCTTTCCCTTGGGTCAATCTATTTTATTTATTGATTAATTGATTTATTCTGGGCCTGGTCAGCAGTCCTTGGGCCCTGTGTTGACCCTGGTTGCTGTCACTGGACCTGACCCTGAAGTGTGGACTGGCTTGTCATCAGTCCTGTGTTACCACCATGAATCTGACCATTGAGCTGGACTCCTGGCTGAATCTGCCTTCCATCTCCTCATCTTCCTTGCTCAGGTGCTGTGCAACGAGAGCCATTGCTGGTGTAGCTGCTGCCCTGCTGGCTGTATGGCCTTGCTTGGCTCCTGGCTCCCATTTTGTAGGCAGCAGGTGGCTCCTACTGAGCTGTGACAGCACTCTTTGGGATAGATGTTCACTGTCATCATCAGGGTAGTACTGTGCGCCTTCAAACCCTTCCTCATCTTCCTAAATGAGGAATTTGGTTGGGCCTCTGTGATTAGAGAGTTGCCTGTGTCTGGTGGAGTCCCAGCCTCATTGGGAAGGCATTTTGTCCACCCCGTGGGATAAGGGCCTGGCTGAGGGGCCTGAGCTCTGTATGCTGATTATCCCAAGCTGGGCGGTTGTTCCCCCAGGAACTGTGCTGCTGAAGGAAAGTGCAGGGTATGTCTTGGTGTTGCCCCTTGGCACACGTCCCCAGGGACGTCCTGATAGCTGCTGCTGCCCAGGCTGCCCTCGATGGCACTCCCAGACCTCCCTTGTTTCTGGGCAGAGTTCTGTGTTGCATGGAAATATGGTCACATTTTTGCTGGTGTGCACTGTTCTGTCAGTATGTGGGGTCAAAGCAGAATCTGAGGCGTGGAGATGGGGAAGGAGGAAAGCAGCTCTATTTGTTGTCCAGTATGGGCCTTTGTCTGCAGGAGACATCCCGGTTTAACAGGAGTGGGCAGCAGGAGTGTGTGTTAGAGAGAGAGCCATGTCCCTGTTTCTGAAAGAGGCCTGCTGTGGTGACAGGGGACCTCTAGTTGTTGGGGGCAGAGGGGAGAGGAAAACCAGCCAAGCTTTTGTCTCCTGAGAGCAATGCTTGGTCCCACAGAAGGGCTGAGGCCTGATGGCAGAGCTGCCATGCTTGGAAATCTGTTGCCTAAGGCAGCCTGAGCAGGTTGATAGGTAAAGCAAAGGCTGTGTCTGCTCTTTGCTGATGAGTCTGGCTGGCAGTCTGACCTTTAAGGGTGGGTTTGCAAGGAAATGAGTACCCATGCATTTAGGACAAAGCCTGAAGGAAGCTGCAGGAGGGTGAGAGGCTGGCACCACTTGACAATTTGGCCATCTCCTTCTTTTTGCCTTCATCTTCTTCCTGTGCTTTTGTGTCACTTCCCCAGAAGCATTTTGGCCTGTAATCCTGTCACTTGAAAGGAGCCTGTGTGATGGAATGGGCATGTCCTGAACAGGAAAATGAAAAGGGGTCACTGCAGGGAACATAAGACACCCATTTCTTTAATTGTGGTGTTTTGCATACTTGACGGTCTTGTTGGTAAACACATTACAAGTGCAAATGGCGCCTCTGGGCCTGGGGCAGTCTGGACTGGTATAAAAGCCTGTCCAACAGCAGGCTCCCTCATCCACTTCTCTTGCCTTCTCCTCCTTGGTGAACAAGGTGAGCTGCAAGGACCTTCTCCTCACTCCCCTCTTGCTCTTCTTCTCCCCTTGGCCTTCTGGCCTCGATCAAGTCTTTGCCTCCGTGCATGTTTGGTGTGGGCCTTGCCCCTTGACGCTGCTCCCTCCATTGCTGTTCTGCTTGCCACTGCAGGGGGAGGTAGGAGGAGGTCTTGGGCTGTCTTTGCAGGGGCCCTTGGGCCTCTCTCTGTCCTCGCACAGCCTGTCGCTGCTCCCCAGACTATGCCTTCTGTCTTGGCCAGCAGGCTGTCAGGCTGCTGCTGACACGCTGCTTGTTCTTTCCCTGCCCTCTCTCCCAGGTGCGCCTCCATCCCACAGCCATGTCCTGCTACGATCTGTGCCGTCCCTGTGGCCCAACCCCGCTTGCCAACAGCTGCAACGAGCCCTGTGTCCGGCAGTGCCAGGACTCCCGTGTGGTGATCCAGCCCTCTCCCGTGGTGGTGA